>NW_010123272.1:2652-8124 GCF_000699245.1 Pterocles gutturalis
AGCCATGGCAGCAGAGCCGCTGCCCGCAGAACCACAGAACCCAAACAATGCCTCAAGTGCTGCGGTCTTTCTGTGTTTTCTCAGCTTTTGACAGGATTGGAGAGGTCTGGCTCCTTTCATTGGTCTCTCAGCAGAGTAATCCTCCGTTTCTGCTTCACAGCCCTTCCTGCTATCGCCTGGCTGCTATTCCCCTCTTCCTCATTGCCCAGCTTTTCCATTTATTGCAGACAGAAAAGAAAATGTCTGCTTTTGACAGTATTTTCTACTACTCAAGGAAATCCTTCCAAGCAGCAGCTGAATTTTATTTACTATTTCCTTCCATCCATCTCCTGAAAGGCCCCATTTGCCTGTTACTCTCCACGGCTCCCTTTCCTTGGGCTGCTGCACAGAAATCTCAAGGTCTGCCCAGGACCCACCCTGCCCGCTCCAGCCCGGCCAAGGACAAGCCACACCAGCCACCAAGGTCTCTCCATCTCCAGGGTGGCCACCAACACCCGCAGAGGACAATGTGCTGGCAGCCGGGGCTCGCACACCCTGCAGTGCTGCTGACCCAACCCCGGGTGACAACAAGACCAGTCACATTTTATGGGACTTGGACAGCAGAAGAGCAGCAGCAGATGACACACACCAGGACCCACCGGATCCCTCCCGTTGAAAACCCGCCACAGACCCAGCCCTGGGCACGCTCTCCCTGCCGTAGGTCAGTCAAACTGGCGCCGGCTCGTATCACCTGCAACGGGCAACGTCAGCCTTCAGAGGGGCACCTGCCTGACAGCAGCACTTTCATTCCAAGGGGTAAGAAAGTACCAAAATGCATAAAACAGACCTTCTGTTTGGGGGAGAAAACAATGCCAATGAGACAGAATTCACAAAGGCATTCTCCTCCCTCTGCGCTCCCCAGGAGGTCTAACATCAGTACGCCTCCGCCCTCCCAAATGATTCGTTTAACCTTCACAGCTTAATCATAACAATAATATTTGTCCTTTCCTCACAGCACCTGATGATTGCTGTATTCATTGCACCGCAGCCGTACATCCTCTGAAAGGAAGCACTCAGATGCTACTCAACCACAAGGCAGATATTTTCTCACCGGGTGCTGGCCAAGTGTTTGGAAATAACCTTTGGAATAGACAGTAACCACTCGACTGGAACAGCTTTTGTTCAGCTTCCAAGAAAGGTGATAAAGTTTTGCAGGGATTTGTTCTGAGCAGATTCCCCCCCAGTTCTAAAGGACATTTCCAAAGTCCTTTTTGCTGATTCTTCCCTCCCAAAGGGCACCAGTGGGCACTTGGAGCTCGGCCGCGCGAGAACCGCGTCTGGCACGGGTCCGTCCTCCGCAGGGACACCGCGAGGGTGGTGCGGCTCCTTGGGAGGTGACCAGACCCTGCTGTCCCCAAGCCCCGGGAGCACATCACTGGGCTTCTTGCAGTCAAGAAACTGAAAGCTGCTTTTGGGCTGTGACTCCACGGAATTAGGTTTGAGACACTCTAACTATGGTATTAAACACACAACAGACTAAAACGAGTCAAGCTTAAAACTCTGCTTGTCTACAGATTTATTTTTCTGTTACCCTTTTGAAATCCCCTAGATGTTGCACCTTGGCAGACTTTAAAAGTTTTTGCTTCAAGGTAATTTCAAAGGAGGGCCTCTAAAAAGTTGTTTTCATTTTCTGCTAACTATTCCAACCGCACCATCTGTTTATCTAATGCAGCCTTCTGAATGCATGCTCCAGTTAAGTGATAGATGTAATAGATTTCTTAGGTTATTAATCACTGATGAATTGCCTTAAAAATAAATATTTATCTTTGTTCGGGAATTCTATTTTTCTGTTCTGATAGGGGATTAAAAATCTGCCTCGATGTTAATGTTCCAAATAACGTACAGTTTGCTCAAGTGAAAAATAATCCATTAATTCAACAATAATAATAAGTCTGATAAAATGCTTTCATTATAAGATGTATACAGAATGATTTAAACATTTAATTAAATATTTCTCTTCCAGTCCAAGAGATATCTTCTTTATAGACACTTAAGGCAGTTTAACAGATAAAAAGTGGAGTTTATTCAGCTATAACTGAGAAGATTAACACCATTTCCTTGTAAGACCAACTCCCATCCAGCTACGCCGACCTTTACGTCTCCTCTGCTGCCATCCCAGCGTACTGGACCAGCAGCTTCACTGGCCTCAGCAGGGCCTGACCATGGCCGAACATCTGCTCCCCCCAGTAAAGACAAGCATCAGAGCTGGGACCCCACAGGACAGGGTGCCCTGGGTATGGGCACTTGCATTTAAAACCAGACAAATAAAATCCCTCTTCATCGCCTGGACTGCAGCCTGCTGCGCATCGCCAGGTCAGGAAAGCAGGAACTCTGAATCTCCAGACCTTGGCTCAGTGGATGTATGCTTGCAGCTACACACGGAAGTCTTTACAACTTTTTTTGTCTTTTTTCTATTATTTGCAATGGGTTTTGTTAAGTTTTGTATCTCCCCAGCAAGCTTGGCACGGAATGCAATTCCCACATTAGCAGGCTGGCAGGCAGTTTATGCACCATCTACAATACCCTGCACCTCTTTTGTGTACACAGATAATTATAAGTTCACTCCTTCAAAAGACTTATTTTTCTTCAGCAAAACCCAATTACAATATTAAGCCATAAATCTAGGGTCTTGTCTCATTGTTTATTTATGGTAATTTTCATAAACAAATGGTTCCTGTCTTCTCTAAATTGATAGTACAAAATGAGCAAGTTTATCAAAGTCATCCCAAACTATCTAAAAATAATAATGGTTTTGTAAATCCAACTCAGGTATGTAACTATCGCAAATAATATTTCCCACATCAGTCACTTGAGCAGAATGGCGTTTCAGTGAAATTTCGACTAGTAATGGATCGTTTTGGAAAACCATCGCTGGAATTCACAGGGATACATGCAAGTTTTATGTTTTATTTATCTAGACACTTCTACCCCTCCTTCACATACCTGCCTACCACATCGCCAAACCTGCAAATTAACCCCTGTGGCTCTGTATTCTGTCACAAATAAATCCTGTAGGTTGAAAGGGTTAACTTCCTACACCTTCGAGACCTGCATGGAAAAATGCATGGGGTAGAAAAGTCCAGAAATAACCATTCTCTTTTTTGAGACAGAGCCCAGCACACAAGCCACAACCCATACTGGCCTATCCTCCCTGCCTTTTGCATTCCCCAGAGCTCTTCAGCCCCAATTCCTTTCACAGTGATCACTTCAGATCTGAAAACCAGTTTATCATGAAAGTAAATTGCTTATGCATTGCCACAGAGCACGCTGACAACGTACTGGTGAGCTATAGGCAGCTTTAGAGGGGAAAGGTTCCCTTAATTGTGAGAAGCAGAATAGATTTGTACATTGCAATGAGGAAGCACAACATTTTGTTACAGGCAGCCAACAGCATAACAGATTATTTCCCTGGATATATATCTGATCTGTACTCATTAATGCCAATCTGTTACGGTGCATAATGTAGTTATAAAATACAGCCCGAGCTCTGTTCATTCTCACAGCCATCCCTTTCAAACTCCTGTTATATTTTTGTGTTTAAAACATCACTCTGAAGCCACAATCACCAAATATTAATCAGCCAGCCTCTTCCAGAGCTCCATATCCCTTCTCCCCAGAAAGCCAGCTTTTTGCAGGCAGTTAGACTCATAAGCAGCTTTAAGTGACAACCCTTTGGAGCCAGAACAATGAATTAGAGTCTTTGTGCATCGCTAACACTTCAGAAATAAAATTACTCTTATTTATTTTGCCTAGCTAGTGTTCTGAAGGTCAGAGTGTTCCTTCTCAGGCTGCTGGGTATTTTACACTTCAATGGAAATAACACTAGTCTGCAAGCACCTTAACGAGTCTGCCAGTTCCCTCCCCTTCCCATCCAATAGCTGGGGGTGACCCATCATTCCTACTGAAATTATCAACCGATAAAAACGTGTAGGAGCCACTGAGAGCTGCTTCTCAACACCCATCTGCAGTAACTCGGAGCTCGGGGATTCCTCTGCTCTTACCCTTCCAGGTAAGAGAAAGAGCGAGCGCATCTCTGACACACCCGGGCACAGCAGCACAAAGGTTCCCCTGAAAATTGAGGCCAGGTCCTGAAGGCAGCAGCTCCTGCGCTGCCAGGGCAGGGCAGGTGACTCCTGGCCGTCCCCTCGTGCAGCAGCGGCAGCTCCTGCGATGCCCCAGCTCCCACCAGAGCAGATGTCACAGGAAACGCTGGAGTCGTCCTAGCTTCAACATGGCAAATATTCGATCACTTTGCAGATTTCACTAGCATGTGTGACTCAGTATTGATTTTTTTTTTATTTTCAGACAGCTGCAGCACATTTGACATGCCATCTCCAAGACCTGTCTTCTGCCCACAGTGACAGCTCATCTCTGCAGCCTTCGGAAGATGGTGACACACCACAAGTGTGCGAGCCAGAAGGAGGGAGGTCACAGCACCCCAACAAACTCTCTGTACTAATGAGGAAAAACCACTGCAGCAATTGGCTGGAACAACAAGACACAGCAGAGCCAAACCAAAGATGCAGGCTTGTCTCATCCATTTCACCTGAAGTTGTGGGGCTAAACCCCTGGCTTGGCTTCTTGCTGCAGCTTCTCCTCTGCAGGGAGGTGACCACAGGCAGGCTCTGCAACCTCCCTCTGCAGCACCTCGGCCGTTCCCAGCTCCCTCCACCGAGACACTCTGCAAGGCAACGATGTTCCCTCCTACTCATCTTCCAGATCTTGTCCAGGTCTCCAAAGTGCTCTGAGTGCTTCGAGCTGCCGTCCTCCCCCTCACGCCCCAGGAAAGCAGCTCCCCCGCACCCTCCCCTCTTCTTCTGAAGCCGCTGCAGAACCGCAAGGCACAGGGTGAGACAAGCCCCTCGCAGCCACTCCTGGCCACCCAACAGAGGAGGAAATGGGTGCAGAGCACAGCACCCAGGTGGGACCCCGGGGAGCCCCTGCCACGGCGGGGAGCACGACTGTCCCGATGGGTGCTGCGCCCGCAGAGCACCAGGAGCAACTGGAGGGTTCTTCAAGGCAGCAGACACAGACGGAACAGTCCTTTCCCCAGCAGATTCAGCTATAAAGAACATAAAGGCATACTGAGCTTTTACTGGGTTATGCTTCAATCTTTATTACAAAGTTTATCAATTATTAAATAATATTTATTTGAATTATTCAGCAACCTTCTTTTATTTAAACAGGCATTTGGTAGCAGAGAAACTGGAACAAACCATTTCAGTCCATAGCTCTATAATCTAAATCGATAGGCTTAGCAGAAATAAAAGTCTCATTTCACAGTTAAAATTCATTTGCTGGACTCATTTCATCTTCTAAATTTGTTTCTGCTCCTCAGGAACTGCATGGGATGGAATCAAAAAGCACCCTTTGGTGCTCGGTGCTTTCGGGGCGCACGACACAGTCCCCAGCACGCGGCAGCACCCGCGGAGG
>NW_010123273.1:0-2547 GCF_000699245.1 Pterocles gutturalis
CCCATCCCATCCCATCCCATCCCATCCCATCCCAGTGGTGCTCCAGCCCACAGTGGGGCTGAATGTGTGGGTGCCTGGTGAGGTCCCGGGGTGCTGGGGGATTTGTTTGCACGTTCCCATGCTGCTGTTGCCTTGGTTTATTGTCACATCTCTCCGCTGGAGGGGACAGCCCAGGGGGGATGCTCTGCTGGTACCCGGGCTGGGGCAAACCCCCGCTGCCCCAACACCTCCCGATGCACAGCCTGGGGTTCCCTTCTCCTTTCGGAGTACTGCAGGGAGCTATTTATAGGGCTGACATAAAATAACATCTGCTCTCCTCCTTGGACTGAGATACTGCCAGGAGATAAGGCATTCGGGCTCCTCCAGCCCCGCAGGGAAGGAGGGAGGCTGTGAAACATCAGCCTGCCACCCAGTTGGCCCCCAACACCTCCCGATGCACAGCCTGGGGTTCCCTTCTCCTTTCGGAGTACTGCAGGGAGCTATTTATAGGGCTGACATAAAATAACATCTGCTCTCCTCCTTGGACTGAGATACTGCCAGGAGATAAGGCATTCGGGCTCCTCCAGCCCCGCAGGGAAGGAGGGAGGCTGTGAAACATCAGCCTGCCACCCAGTTGGCCATGAGTTACGGGAGGCAGCGTGTCTCCATCCCAAGTGGGATGTGGCTGAGGGGGGCATGCTGCTGCCTCGAGCGGCTTTTGCCAGCCTGGAGATGACTTTTGGGGTTCCCTGGGACAGAGGAAGGTTATGCAATTCCTACAATAATAAGGTTTGCGAGAGGTGGCCGGTACTCACTTGTGATGCCCTCGGTCATGATGTCGGTCATCTTGCAGCAGGAGGAGAGCATGCGCATGCTGAGCTGGTCCACCACCAGCACCTGGGAGGGGAGAGGGGCTGAGCTGGGGGCACAGAGAGGCCCTTCCCCACCCTTGGAGGTCCCTGCCCGCACCTCCTCCCTTCCCTGCTTCCTCCTCCCCACCATCCTCCTCTCCTGACCCCCCCAGGATTGGGGCTCACCTTCCACTCGCCCTTCTTCTTCACTTTCCGGATCACATCGTGCATGATCTCTGCAAGAGAGGGAGCGTGGTGGGGGGTGAGCACCCCAAGTCCCCCCTACAGCACCCCAGGGCCCATTGGCAGCAGCAGGGGCTGTGCTGGGGGCACCGAAAACCCCACCCAGGTGTGGGGCCACAGCCAGCCCCACTCCCCCAGTGCTGTTCCTGGGGACGTGGGGAGGAGATGGGGGGTGTTTGGGGTACCCAGGGAGGGGTGGTCACCCCCAGACCCATTGTTCTCTTATGCTTGGCACTAACAAATGGAGCCCACACCAGTGGGGAGCTGTGGAGGGTTGGGGGTCCCTTGGGGGCCACCCCACACGTCTCAGCCCTAATCCGAAGCGCAGAGAAAACAACAGCGGCTTAAGAGCTCCTTTTAGAAACAAGAATCAAGTGCCTGAGCCTGTTCCTTGTAATCCCCTCAATCCCATTTGGCCTCCTGTGGCCGCCGGGCTTATGCAACCCGCCGGGACAGCAGCACCCACAGGTCCCCCTGCACCCCACGGACCCCACAGGGCTGGAGCCACCCTCTGCCCACATTCCCGGGCACAGATACCCCCGTGGGCTGCTCCCCATGGCATGTAGGTTAAGGGAGCAAGGAGGTGGCCCTGGCAGTGGGACAGAGATGTCACCTTTTGGGGCTGGGTTGCAAGAAGGGCATTGAGGTGCCCCCAAAACCTCGAAGGTCCCTTTTTTGTCCTGATATATGAACCACCACCCCTCGCAGAGCAGGGACACACCAGGGAACTGCCTGGCTGAGCCCAAGGAACGGTCTGTGTCTGTGAGCCTGCATCCCTAGTCTGTCTGTCCTGCTGTAAAACTCGGAGGCAGTCATTCCTACCGCTGCACATCCATCTCCTTCCCCAGGACATCTGCCTCTGGGGAGCCTGGAAGGATGCTGACCATGGGCTGCTGGTCCTGCCTGCCCTTGGTCACATCCCTGAGCCTCCCCACCGGTAAGAGGGGTGCAGGGCATCCCCGGGCCAAGGGGAGGGGACGGAGGGTGACTGGGTACAGCTGTGGTTGGGTCTGCACCCCATGAGCACCCGAGCTGGGTGCTGCTGGCAGGAAAGGCTGCTGTCTGCACCCGGGTGCTGCCCAAGGAGCAGGAATTGTCCCCTGCCATGGGCAGCGAGGGCTGCCCACACGTCCCCCAGTCCTGCCCTCTGGTCCTTCACTGGCGCAGCAGCGGGGCCGGGAAGGAGGATGCCAGCGCATCCCTCCTCCTCCTCCTCCGTTACTCACGTTTGGCTCCTTCCCTGGAGCACGGATCCAGGAACACCGGTGCTGTGTACGAGGCAGCACCCTCCGTCCCACCCCAACAACTCCAATACCAGCTGGGAAGGGGTCAGGGTCTGAAATCCTGCCTGGGGCTGGGAGGGGAAGGAAGGAAGGAGGCTGGGAACAGTCCTGGGGCCCAGGGGAAGGTGCTGTCAGTGCAAAGGTTCCCAGGCTTGGCTGGCACCATCCTCCCAGCACCCTCCATCTGCTGC
>NW_010123273.1:2567-8889 GCF_000699245.1 Pterocles gutturalis
GGCAGGGAAGCCAAAAAGGGGGCCCCCAAGGAGCTGCCTCAGCCACCCCTGAGCTTGTCCTTGCAGTGGCAGCTGCTGTAGGGGATATTTTGTCCTCAGAGCCTGGCTTTTGGGGACTCTGTGGCTCTTCTGCAGATGTAGAGGTTGAACTGGATGCGTCCAATGGGGGGAGCGTCTGCCCAGCTGTGCACCTCCTGGTGACAAAGTGCCATCGCATCCCCGGGCCTGATCCTGGCACCCAGACAGGGCTCCAGAGCAGGAACTAGGTGCTTCTGAGGGTGACTGCTCCGAGCTTTGTGGTTTTAGGGTGTCCATCCCCTGCTCAGAGGTGGGTCCCCATGGGCTCCGGGGGCCAGCCCTGCTCCCAGCCCACTGCAGAGCTGCAGCCAGGCACAGCCCTTCCCCAAACCCAGGTCCCCTCTTGCTGTCACCATGGGTCTGACCCACCTGCAAAGCTCTGCTCTGCTCTTCCACCGCTGCCAGAGCCAGCGCAGAGCCCAGGCAGGGCCAGGGAAGAAGCAGATCCACAGAGCATCCTCTAAAGAGGTCCCTGGCAAAGCCCAGGAGGGCACGGGACACAAACCCCAGCAAAAGCCTGAGTTACAGTGTCATATTCGGAGGGGACGTGGCCATGACCTGCACCTCCCGGGTGTCATTGCAGTGACCATTAAACCCCCAGGTTGGGGGGGGGTTAGCGCTTGGGTGGACCAAGAGGATAACGCTAAAAGCTGGGGGTGGCACAGAAAGAGGGAAGGTGTGGGAATGTTGGGGTGAGAAGGTGCAGACGTACGAGGGTACGGCTGCTTCCCGGGGCTGTCTGGGCTGCTGGGGCAGTGATGCTGGCTGTGTGGCTGGGACGCTGGGTGGGGGGAGCGCTGCCCACACCCCGGTGAGGAGCAGGGGTTCCTGAGGACCTTGCTGGCGGTAGGCACCAGCAGTACGTCACCTCTTGGTGGGTAAGACCAGCTCTGGGTGATGCTGCCGGCATCCCAGTCAGCCCAGTGTGCCACCCTTCCCAACCAGCATCCCACCCATGGAGGGGGTCCTGGGGCTGGGTGCATGGGGATGAACCAGGCAGCGAGGGCTTGGCCAAGGCTGGAGCTCAGAAACCACCTGGACCTGTTCTTGGAGCAGGGCTATTTCTGAGCAGCTGCTCTGGCAAGGGCCCAGGTAACCAGGAGAAGGGATGCCAGCACGTACGAGCTGCCCAGGATAAGCAATGCCAGGGAAGGCATCCCAGAGCCAGTTCTGCACTCAGGGGAAGTTGTAGGGTCAGCAAGAGACTCCCAACGGAGACAGCGGCTTCTCTGTTCCCCGAGCTCCTCAAGCCAAGCCTGGCCATCTCCTGGGGAGCAGTGCTCCCACACATTGCCGCCTGTGTCTCCCCGTGGTCTGGCCAGCCAGAGCTTTTGGGCTCTAACGTCAGCCGGTGACACTCACAGTCAAGCCTTTCATCTTGGACATAAACCAGGTTCCAGGGGAAAGAAATGCATATGCGTAGCTCATTCAGTGCCTTCAACACTTGGCTTGTCTGGACCTACCATGTTTCTTCCTTTGGGCTGGAAGAATTTTAATTACAATTTCTACCAAGAACAGACAATACAGACAGCGCTGAACTTATCCTCCAATGTGGTGACAACACCAGTGCCTATGGACAAGGAAGCACATCTCACCCCCAAACAGAGCACCCCACGTTCTTGAGAAACATGGTCCTGAAAGTGCCACCATGCAGATGAGATGCTGGAGAGCAACCACCTCCCCCAGCCCACCACAGGCAGTTAGGATTGGCCTGGGGGTGACGCATGGCATGAAGATGACCCACTGCATCGTTTTCTAGCAGGGCCAGAAGCTGGTGACACGGTGGCCTAGTAGGATTCAAGCCCATCCGTCACTCCAAGAGGCTTAGCCCAGGTTACGTACACGGAGCTGGCTGGGCAGCCCTTCCCCAAGCCTGCCGTGCCTCGCTTGCTTGTGGCAAAAAGCAACCAGCCCCATGTCTCCAACCGGTTCTGGGGGAGAGGGTCCAACCCGCCATCATTTGTGCGCACACCAACAAAGCTGTGACCAAGTGCAGCCTGCGCCAAGACGGACTCATTTTGGGATGCCCCGAACCCGTTATCCTGCTTCAGAAAGAGTCTGAAACCCACCGAGCATCCCTGACCCCCACAGGTTGGTGGGAGCAGTAGAACCTTGTCCTGGCCACCAACCCTGTCCTGGAGCACCAGGGATGCTGCAGCCTGGGGACGGTTCTGCTCGAGCGGTGACCCACGCCTGGCCTGGTCCAGCAGCGATGGCCAAGCCCTTCCTTCCTGGACGCCAAACTCCTGCTGCTCCGAAACGCTCTTTTGTTGCCACATCCCAGGACCTCACGGGCTGCACGCCTTGGCCTGATGTGGTACGGGAAGGTGGAGTTGCTTTATGGGTGGGCAAGAGGCTGTAGGAACTGCCCAAGGTCCTACAGGAGACAAGGGGTCCTAACCGTGGGCTTGTCCCTGTCACGGGCAGGGCTCGGTCCCTTCACTCTCCTCACACATCCTCCCTTTTAGGATCCAAAATCCTGGAGCACCTCTAGAGAGCCAGATCACAGCAATCCCTGGTGAGGTTTGCTCGAGACCCACTTCTCTTAAAAAGCTGTCACGCTGCATCTCCAGGATGAACATGTTTGGCTTTGGGTTGGCTTGGCAACTGCTTTTCTGCTGGTTCATTAACCAATTGCTTAAGACACTGTGAATGTTACACAGATACAACCACGTCTGAGTGTAGTAGAGCACGTATCTGCCTCCGAACATCCTCCGTCAGGGATCTCTAGGTGCCACCATACCGTCCCCAAGCAGTCCCCAATACACTTTTTGGACTAGATGGTCATTGTAGGTCCCTTCCAACTTGAATATTCCATTCTAGAATAGGCCCCATGGACCAGAGGATGGTGGGAAGGCCATCAGCTCCCTTCAGGACATAGAGAATAACTTCACTTACAGGAGACAAAGCCCAGCTGATGTCCTTCATGAGCCATCATCATGAGGATGTTCTGAGTCTGGAGAACACTGTGTCCATAATCAAGCAAGCCTCAAACATCTCCCCTCCAGCAGTCCATGTCCTAAACATCTATTTTTCTCCCTGGATTATTTCTGGTGCCCCCCTGGAAGACCTCAGCCCTTCTGGAGGACACGTTCCTCACTCAGGAACCTGCTGGTGGTGCAGCCCAGGTGCTGTCCAGCTGCAGTAAATCCTGTGCATGGGCAGAATTGCCCAGGCTCAGCTCCACCCTTTCCTCCCCAACCCCAGATGAAGTGAACTTTGATATTTTCCCATCCGGAGCAGCACCGCACGTCTCCCTCCCGGCCGCCAGTGAAACACGTCGAAGCCACGCCGAGCAGCGTTTGTGCTGCTCCAGGGAGCAGCTGCGCCGCACTGCTGCTGGGGCTCCAGCTTGGAGGATTAGTCATGGTAATTGTAGTAACCTTTGATTAATTTCTCCTTTTCCTATCTGCACTGCTCTGGTGAAGGATGGATGTATTTACACCTGCCGGCCACACCCACGGGAAACCTGCGCAGCCGAGAGAGAAGCAGGACAGAGACCGGGAGATCTTGAACTCTTTAGAAATTTTATAACACACCCAAAAGGAAATAAGGGAAATTAAACCCATGATCGCGCCCACAAAACGCTCTCGTTGACTGTGCTGGAGAAACAGGGTAAAACCCACGAGGATTTTCACAGTGGGGTCGCTCCCAGCACAGCTTCCTTGGGTCTGCAGGTGGATTTGGGAGCCGAGCAGAGCTGCTTCATCTGGGCAGAGCCAAGGGGCCGCAGAGCACGGCAGGTCCCGCTGGAAGGCATCACCCTTCACTAGCCCGTGTTCTCTTCCTCCAGGTGTTTCCATCCCAGCAGAGACGCTGTCCCCGGCTGTCGGCATAGCCAATGTCACCGGTGCCTTGGTGCCAAGAGGATCCAAGAGCTCTCCTGCAGCAGGACAGCATGCACGGGGGGTCACAGCGTCCCGGAGGGGAGGTGACCCTGTCCCAGGGGTAAGTCACTCTCTCCTACACATGTGGCTATGACCTTCTGAGATGGTTCTTGTCTTGGCCTTGAACCAAGAGGGAGCAAAACACCAATAAATTGGGGGTCTTCAGGCTCGGCTCGGTGGGAATCCAGGCTGGGCTGGTCCCCTGTGCCCAAGCTGGGGACATGCCAGAGGGCAGCTGATGGGAGGCTCAACGGGTCCAACTCCAGGTGGTCTTTGTTGGTCCCTTAGTGGCACAATATCAAAGCATCTGATGGGCTCCAAAAACAACCCTACGACACGCGTGTCGATGTGTATGCACCTATCGATGTGTTTGTGTGTACAGGGGCACTGTGGAAGCCCACAAATATAATGCACCTCCAGCCTGATCTATTTTTGCACTCTCCAGAACACAAGAGCCAAGTTCCTTCCCGCACCGTGAGTTGGTGGACGCAGCATCTGCTTCTCAGCGTGCGACTAAAAGCCATGTGATGATGATTCTCTTTTTAAATGTGTTGATTTTGTGGGAAGAGGAAGGGAATCTCTCCCGAGACACTTTCCCCGAGAGGTGCAGGGGAATTAGACCCAGACCTCAGTTTTCTCTTTTTTTTTCAAAAGCCCTCTACATCGGCGGCTTTTTCAACCTTCTTGCACATGCAGACACCGGTGGGTGGATGCAGACCTGCCAACGTGAGGTTTGTCATTCTTGGGAACCTTCCATGGTCACGTACAGACAAGTATTTCTCAGCCCTTGATGCAGACCACAGTTTGGAGACTAAAATTGCTCTGCACCGTGTGGGAGGATGAGCCTTGAATTTTGCATATATTTTTTCAAGCTTTTCCAACTTACAGCTGACGTTGGAGGCAAGACAGACCCTGGTGATAGGGCTAAAGGCCCCAGCAGAGGCTTTGCCAAGCACCCATTCCTGTACCCGCACCTTGGGCAGGCAGCACCACGCTGCCCTCAGGACCCCCCAGAGCTGGGGACGGGGAGGGTGGGCTGCCCAGGATGCCACTGGCCTCAGGGTCTGCTCCCACCCACGGGGGACAGGGCGCAGAGACCCCCTCCTCAGCTTCACCAGCATGCTGAGACCACATGAGGTGGGCTCGGAGCATCCTCAAGGAGCAGCATCTGACCCCTGAAGTCTGCCCGTGCCCCCAGCAAAGGGGGGGGTGGGAGCGGTGAGGTGCCCCAAGCAGCCCAGGTGAGTCACACCAGCAACCTGGCAGCAGGTCCCCAGGGCCCCTGGCTGTCCCCCAAGGCTGGCAGCGGGCCAGCAGCCCTGCCCGTGCCTCCTCCCTGTCCCCAGAGGTGCAGCGCAGCACGTGCAGCTCAAGACCGGGTCCCTGCGTCAGCACATCCCAGAGCCAGGCAGGGGTGGACCCTCGAGGGGTACAGATGGGGACACTGAGGGACATGGGATGGCAGCGAGTGCTGTACATGGGTGCTGAAGGCCCAGCAGACCTTGTCCAGGCAGGATTTAACCATGAGGGTCCTCTGGCAGGCAGATACCCAGGCACAGGTCAGCTCTGCGGGGGGCTGCACAGGCAAGGATGCTCCAGGGAGGATCGGCTGGTCTCTGGGGGAACGGTGTTTTCCTGCTGTCTCTGGAAGGGAGCGGGGCTGTCCCTTATCCTGGGGCTGCTCTGCTTCTCCCATCCGTCCATGACAGTGACATGAGCAAAAGGAAGCCCTCGGGGAGGTTTCTCTCCTCTTGCAGGTGAAGGGGTCCAGCAGTTTTTGTATCCAGCGTGGGTATCGCCTTCGTGTGCTCTAGCTACACGTCCTGCACCAGCCCACGGTGGTGGCAGGTACTGCACAGGTGTCACCCCTGCAGCACAGCCCGTCCTGGTGATGGTTCAATGAAGTAAACCCAGCCTCCTCCTCCTCCCCACTGCAGGGTGCTGCAGGGGCGCAGGGACCCAGCTTGGGGCAGGCTGCCCGGAGAGGACCCAAGGATGCCCTGGGGCAAGAGGGTGGAAGGGATGGCCACAGGGAGGGGGTTCAGATGAAGATTTGGGGATGGATGGTCCAGAGGTGGGACCAGCTCCCACACTTGGGGGAGATTTTTCTAACCAGCAATAGAGGAAAGCAACAGTTCTCCAGTGGGGTCCCTGGGAGGTGACACAGAGGGAACAGGAGATACACCAGGAGGACTGAGTCCTTGGGCATTGCCTCCCGGACCAAGCACACCCGGCTCCGACCGCAGACAGATGAAAGCGAGTCCTGGAGGGATGCAGCCATCGCTGCTGGCTACTGCGGGGGGGCGCAGGGGCAGCCCCCCCCGCCCCCATCCCGCAGCTCTGCAGGGGGGCCAACC
>NW_010123273.1:8905-9764 GCF_000699245.1 Pterocles gutturalis
CCTCCAACACTCGCCCACCTCATCCTGCTGCCCACCTCCTCCCACCCCTCCAGGGGCCTCCCAAACCCATCCTGTTATGGCACCAGCTGGTCAGCAGAATAATCCAAGTCTGGAGGGAAGCCAGGGCAGAATGCAGCTCTGGAGGGGGGGTGCTGGCAGAACAAGCCATGGCAACGCGGCAGCATCCTTCCACCTGCCCTCCCGGGGAGGGAGCCCAGCACAGATTCCTGCCCCAGGGCCAGCCTCAGGCTTGGACCTCTTGCTCCTTATGAGCATCTTCTCCTGCAGGTAAACCTTCAGGGAATCCTGCTCTGGTGCAGTGAGGGAGAGCCGGGGAAATTTTGTGCTGGGGAAATCTTGTGCCAGCCACATTGGTACCCAGGGAAGGGGGAGGTCTGGGCACCCTGCAGACTGCTCCTGCATCAAAAAAACACCACGAGACCAGGAGCAGCCCGAGGAGCCCCTCGAGCCAGCAGGAGGGGAAGGCTGGACCCCGTCCCTCGCTCCTCTGCAGCATTTTGCCTGCACAAACCCTGCTCTCTCCCTCCAGACACCCGCGCGCCCCCGCCAGCCCTGCTACAGCCCTGATGCCCAGCTACCCGTTCTCATTTTTGGTCTGGAAAGATATTTTTCAGGGAAGAACAGAGCAGTTTGTTACCAAACCCTGAAGGGAAGGACGGAGCCCGATTTCCATGATTCCACCTCGAACCTGTGTCTGTGCTTTCCCCCAGCCTATTTCCGCGCAGAGACAATAATAAAGGACACGCAGTGGCACTGCTCTTTGTCCCCTCTTTAGTGAGGGCACTGCATGAGCTGGATGGGGCCCTGCCTGGGGGGTGCATGGGTCTAGCTTGCCCCC
>NW_010123274.1:0-3428 GCF_000699245.1 Pterocles gutturalis
GGCAAAGCCCACCCAGCGTGTGCTGGGGCCGAGCACAGTGAGGTGCAGCAAGAGCGAGGGATGGGGTGTCTGCGCCCAGGGAGAGGCAGCAGCGCCCAGCACGGCGCCCAGCTGTTGTGGTGCTGACACCAGATCGGTGCTTCCTGTTGCCAGGTCTCTGGGCTCAGCCCACCAGAGTTTTCTGTGCTGCCAGAACAGAGCCGTGCTGCTGGGGAGAGCAGAACTTTTGGCACCCCAGCTGGGGAGAGCTGGGATTCCAGCGTAAAGGAGACAAAGGGAGCACAGGTCTGCCTTGAAGAGCTCAACGCAGGAAGGGCACGGACATGGGAGGGAAGACCACACCAGCCAACATCTGGATGGCCACAAGGGCGATAGTCAAAACCAGATCTTGCATGCACACAGAACTGTGCTGCAGGTCACTGGAAAAGCTCTTCCTTTCAACGTAGCATCTTTTATCCATTAGAGGAATTTTCCAGGTAACCTCACTTATCCCTGCTCGCAGCAGCAGACTTCAGGCAGGCAACATCCTCAAGAGCACTGAGCAGAAGAGAGCAACACGGTAAATGCTTGTACGAGCTGATGCAGGGACAGGACAGTGCCTTCCCCGGCACCACCGCAGCCGGCAAGGAACTCGCCCGAGCTCACGGCCGGGTCCCGGCTCGGCACATCCCCATGCTCACAGCCCTGCGCCTCCACGTGCTGCCCAGGGCTGATGAACCACCATGCGCGGGAGCTCTCCCAGCCGCTGGGCGAGCATCCCTTTACGTGGCACAAACGCAGGGGCAGCACCAGCTCCCCACCCCCTGGAAGCGCAGCAGAAGGCTGCAGCTCCCCTCCTGCTCCAGCCCGCTCCAGCCCGTGTTAGTGAGGACTGCCACAAGGCACACTGTATTTCTAGAAACAGTCTCCAGAAACTGAGGGGAAACACACGTGCAAGTCGCAGAGCAGCAGCCACTAACCTCAGGCTGCACCTCTGAGCCCCCTTGCCTCTGAGCGCAGGAAGGAGAAATATTTTCACTGCTGACCCCAAAAAGTCAAAATAAAGCAGCCAGTATTCAAATGTATCAGCAGCACGACAGACAGCTCTGCTCTGAGAAACCTCGGCTCAGGAAGAGTGTTTCCACCCGCACAGCCCGAGTCGTTGCAGAGAGACCCGGCGGGTCTGGCCCTGCAGCCTCGCACAGTGCTCCTCGGTCGCAGCGCTCTGCCGAGTCCCCTCCTGGGGTCACGAGGTGGCAGAGCCGCGTTCCTGGGAGGTGGTGCTGAAATCAGAGCAGACGTTAATCCACACTTTCCTGCGCAGATGAGTCCGGATCTCCGCACGTCTGTGCTGCCCAGGCTGCAGGCGGCTGCGCTTTGTGCCGCGGTCACGCCGCTCCCAGGGCTGTGCCACGTGTCCTCTGGAGCCCCACGCCAAACTATCGCTGCCGTCTCGCTGCCCAAACTGTCGTCTCCTCCGCAGGTTTCCTGTGCCACCCTCTCCCTGACCACACGGTGACGTTATCCCGTGTCACCTCACATCACCTCGTGCGACGATGGACAGGAGACGGCACCTCTGCTGCCCGAGGAGCAAGGCACCGGACAAGGCAGAAACCGACGTGGTCAATGTGCAGGGACCCGTCGATACTGCTGCAGGAGGAAAGTTCAGGAACGAAATATACTCTGATGACAGCGTAGCATCACTAGGAATAATAAAATAATTAAGTCTCTCAGACTCCCTCTCCAAAGAGGCTCTTTCTTGGCAGCTTTAAAGGCAGAACTAATAAATCCTTCTCATATCTCAAACAGTGCCAGGAGAGCAGAAGGGAACAAGCTGCTCCAGTTTGGATGTCGATATCCCTGTCCTCTCCCGCGCTCCCGGGGCCGCACAAGCCTCCGCCTTCCCCTTCTCCCGCAGCGGCTCTGCACCCCCATGTCCCCATACGCCTGCTCCGCAAGGTGCCCCCGGCTACCGGCCGGGCCACGGCCACCCCAAGGGTCCCCAAAAGGAGCCGACACCCCTCCAGCCCCAGGCAGGTGCAGCTGGTAGAATCCGATTTTTCCCTTTTGTCCCTTCCTTCTCCCAAGTTCTCCGTGTGCCAGGCCACGGCACCGCTGCTGCTGGCTTCCCCTTCGCTCACCCCCGCAGAGATCCTCCGATGCTCTTTTTCACCCCCTGTCAGATCAGCATCTGCGCCGCCGAGAACGGCATCCCTGCGGGGCTGGAGGAGGCTTCCTCTATCCTGAGGCAATCCCCGAATCCTAACGTTTTGCTTTTGATTGTTACAATTTTCAGATCTTCTATCGCCCATTACACACTCTTAATGAGACCTGCAGAGAGTTCAGACATCTGCCTGCCTGGCCCGTGAGCTCCGGAGTCAGCAGCTCCATGTGTCGCTCCGCGTTACCCAGCACCCTTCCAGGCTGGTGGGCTCCGATGCTTCCTGCCAGCCCTTCCAACACAATTAGCATTTCTTGGAGAACATGATTTCAGGCTTTAATTGCCTTTGATCCTTCTGTAATCAGTTTTCTCAGGCCAGAAGGACCCAGCAAAAGGCGAGTGAGGAATGAATGCCTTTGGAACGGCACCAGCTCTGATGAATGCCTTTGGAACGGCACCAGCTGGACCGGGGTGAGGTCAGCTTTTCCAGTTCTGTCCTTTCCTTTAGGCGCTTCATTTGCTGGCCCCTCTGGACCGGGGCGGTTGTTGGCACACATGCCATTTATTCCTCGTCTGATGAACTAGGAGTGCTTGAGCACTCCCTGGGACAGAGCAAAAGCAAACGGAGACACCAGCAGGACACGGCGCTGTTTCTAAAGGCTCGACTCCTGCAAACCAGCTACACTCCAGCTAATGCGAGTCACCTTCTGCTCTGCTATCTGACCCAGAGCATCAGTGCCAAGGCAGCTCTGCGTGCTGCTGGGAGCTGCTGAGCAGGGCTGTGGGCGTTCCCTGCAGGCTCCTCACCCTGGCCGTCCCTGCTCCGTGCAGCTCTGGCTGCCTGACCCCCCAGGTTTGGGCAAGCAGCAGCGTCGCAATGATCGCGGCAGCGTCGGGCTGCAGCAGACCTGCCCCGTGACGGCTGCTGTACGCCACTTACGTGCAGGTTCTCCACGAGCTCTTTGTCTGCCGGACAGGCTGCCCCATCGGCGGCCCTGGGCTTTCCCCAGAACCCGCGCCGGCTCCCCCCACGCGGAGCCACAGCAGCACCAAGGCAGCGCTCAGCCTCCAGCGCTGCCTGCCTGGCTCTGCCCCACCTCTGCTGCGGGCTCTGCCCTGCAGCCTTGCACCAACTCCCTCTCCTCCTGCTTCTCCAGCCTCTGTGGGGTGCCCACCCGAGCAGCCGTCCCCGCGCTCCCCCTGCCCTGCAGCCAGCTCCGAGCCCTGCACAAACCCCAGCTCCCCCCTGCCACGGGGAGATGCTGGTCCCTGCCACGCCGAGGACACG
>NW_010123274.1:3442-5532 GCF_000699245.1 Pterocles gutturalis
GCCTTGCAGGAGCTGAGGGAAGTAGGTGCAAAGCAAAGAGAGAAGAAGGATTTAAGCAAGAGCTTAGCGAATCCATCTGTGCTGACATCCATCAGTGTCACTCCTTGGCTGCAAAAGCAATATTTATAAATCACGTTCCAAAAACGGCTACAAATTTGTACAAAGAAACAGATGGGCTAGTGGTAGCAGTTTGTCACCACTGATATTTATACGGAGGAGTAGAGACAAGTGCAAGAGGGGTGAACACATGAGAGGGAAGCAAGGGGGGACAAAGGAGGATGCAGCAGGGGAACCCAGGAGAGCAGGGGCAAAGGCGAGCGCACCCAGGGCGCTCAATGGACTGCAGAAAGGGTGGGCAGGGAGAAATGGAAGGACAGGAGATGACACTAAAACACGCACACGTGAGAAATGAGGGGTGCCTCCCTCTGCACAGGCAGCCTCCTCCTCCTGCTGTGGAAGACAGCATCGCTTGGCAATTGGGAGAGTCTCCAAACACCCGGGAATAACCCTGCAGCAACAGCATTTGTTTTCCCGAGAACAGAAGGCGGGAGGTGATGCCAGCTTCTACTCATTTTATGCAGTGTTGCACCACATGCAAAATTTGTGGGATCGTTTAGCACGAAGGATTACCCTGTGCAACGAGAGCCTCGTCCCACTCAAGAGAGCAGCAGCTCTGGGGGAAATGGAGGCACGCGAGCCCGAGTCCTGCGCCCTGCTGCAACGCCAGCTCCCGGGTCGCTGCTGCGAGCCCCAGCTGCACGAACCAGGGGTGCCCCTCACACCACGCCGGGCAGCAAAGCAGCCCCCATGAGCTCCAGCCACCCCGGCGCTGCAGCAGCGACGGCTCCGGGATCAAAACCCACCCAGGGCAGACATCCCGGCTCAGAGCAGGGAGCGCGCCCCGCGCCCCTCGGAGGTGTGGGGGTCCAGGCAGGGATGGACACCGGGGTGTAGCTCAGCACGCTCGAGCACATTTTCGTAAGGTCCTTCAGAGAAAGCGAAGGAAGTTAATCGCTGGGTGTGAGGCAAAATCTTGCAGAGGATTAAAGCTTGTTACACGATAAGAAGCAAAGGTCTTGTGAACAGCTGCCCCGTGAGAGCGGGGGGACTCGGGTCAGGGACAGCGGCACGTTTTAGGACACAAAGCAGCAACAGACCTTTTACACTTGTGTCTGATGCTCTGTGCTGCAAGTTCCATTCTGAGTGTCCCTAATAATGCTGAACCAAACCAAACAAGCAGGGTCTTAGTCAGCAGAAGGTTCCTCTGATAAGCTCAGAGAAACGAAATCAGAGTTTTGACAGATGAAGCTGTAAAAGCTGAGAAAAAAATTGTTTAAAAAACCCACAAAAACAAAGCAGCATCTCAATGCAGTCTGCTGCCTTCCACCCATGCTGGACCCTTTGGCAGGCAAGCGCACATCTGGCTGGAGAAGATCCCAGTATACGCCAGGGTGCCTGCTGCAGTCAGCACCCAAATTCACCCAAAACGGGAAGCAGCCTGGCAACTGCCTTTCTGGATTGGTATTGTCCACACAAGCGCAGCCCGACCTTGCAGTCCGTGAAGCCAAAGAGCAGCCAGGGCTCAGCCAGCACAACCTGTGTCACAGCCTGTCGCCCACGGCTCCGGCGGGACTGAGTCCCCGGGAACTGCCCAGCCCAGAGGCGCAAAGAGCCCCTGAGGGTCCCAGAGGAACAGACGGCCCCGGCCCAGCCACGATTCCCAAGGGACAGGATGAGCCCCAGGAACCACAGAGGAACCGTGCTCCTGAGCCACCAGCACCGAGGACTGGGGCTCAGCCCCGCACGGCCCCGGCTGCTGCACGGCCCCGCTGCCCCCAGCTGCCCCCAGCGCTCCTGATTGCTGCTGGTCCGGGGACAACCCATGCTCCAGGATTTACCTTGGAGAGGGATAAATCATAACGCTCAAAACAGGAGCGTGTTCGTCTGTAAATCCACTTCATATCCTTGCCTGCAGGCAGGTTGGAGGTTTCACATCATGAGAGGGACCGAGAGCCCTGAACACAGCGAAGGCTAACCAGACCGCGCGAGAGGAGCTGCGGACTTGTCTGCCGCAGAGGCAAGGCTGGGGG
>NW_010123274.1:5651-5939 GCF_000699245.1 Pterocles gutturalis
CCCCCCAGCCGTGCCGCTCAGCCCGGAGGGGTGCAGCAGGGCTTACCCTTAATATCCAGCAGAGAAAAATGGTGATTGTTGGTGGCTTCAGGTGCCAGTGTGAAGTAGAAACGATGGCCGCCCTGAGGCTCATCACGGTCCACAACGCTTATTGTCTGGATCAGCTGTGGGAGAAAGCAGAGGGGAGAATCAGTGCTGCCTCTGCTGCCCCGCCACGGACCCGCTCGCAGGGTCCAGCCCGGCAGAGCATCACCGGCTTTTGCCGCGGGCCGGGGGGGGGCCTTTCCG
>NW_010123275.1:0-5469 GCF_000699245.1 Pterocles gutturalis
TGGGGGGGGGGGGGAAAAAACAAACCAAAGAGCAGCTCTCCCCACCCTGAACCTCACAAAGCTTTCAGGCTAAGAAAACATTGTCTTCTGAAAGATTTAGGATAATTCTGAAATGTTTCTGTGTTATAAATATACGAGCAAATGCAAATAAATCTAAAATTAGATAAATGTGGAACACACATTTACATTACTAGCATAGCACTACATTTCTAACATCCTTTTTTCCCTTCTTGTTCAGCCTGTTTGCTGTAATATTTAACAATTCTCTATGACTCTCTGGCATCCGTCCATCTCTTTCCCCTTCTCCTGCTGCTTCTTTGCATCTCTAAATTCTCTCCACTTAATTCCCCACCTTTCTCCATCGCCCGTGTCCTCAAGGCCTCCATCAGCTCTGCCACAGTACCTTGCTCACTTTCACTGCTGTGGGCTGTGCCTGCCCTCCACCCACCAGGCTCCCATCAAAGGTCTGCAATCTCCCAGCCCTCCCAAGAACAAGGCTTCCACAGCCACATCACACTCCCCCGCATGCTGCAGATCCTTGGGTACATGCTAAATACACATCCCCAGCCAGGTCATCCTGCACGTGGCATAAATGGTCACTCCGCACCATGCCCCAAACCCACACAGTGTGTCCCTGGTGCATCCTTCACTGCACTCCTCTTCTCTCTGGCTCTCATTCCCCCTCATCCCTTGCCCCACCTCATCCTAAGTAGACCACGTGCTGCTTAATCATCTCCCAGTGGTGTCAGGAGGCCCAAATAATTGCTGTTTTGCAATGTATGCCTCAATCCTCAAGTGAAAGCTGTTCAGTACATGTGCTGGACCCCATTTTCAAACTACTTTCAAAAATCCAATAAGCACGCCATTGGGGCAAGCAAAATGGAGTAGTGTTTTCTTTCCACTTTCCCCAGATAACCTTAAAGCCTTTTCCCTTGTCTCTTTCCACCCCCTTGAACAAGGGATAAACCAAGTGTATGAGCCTTCTCTACAAACAGTTATATTTTATTAATAAAGTGTATGTACATACACATTGGTTCAGATTGACTCCAACATGTAGCCAAGATAGAAATAACTGCACACTATTTTATTTTGTTACGCCATGGTAGAAATTATTTTACACTTCAGTAACTTGAAAAACAAGTCACTGTGACCAGCAAATGCCTTCTCCCCTGCAACATGCAATCTGATGAGCAGAAGGCAGAGTGCAAAAGGCAGGTATCACTTGAAGATAAAAGTCTCCTGACAGCATGCCCCTAATATCCATGCGCTGAGCAGGTGCTTGCCATCTGATAGATAATTCAGAGAACAAGATAGACTAAAAAGCTTAAGGCTTTTTTTTTTGCTATCTCATTTTATTTCTATTCAACTACCACACCACATGTTGCTATTTAATTTCAGTGGCTAAAGGTTTTGCCTCTTTAAAAGACCAAAAGACTCTCTCATCCTGAATTAATCTTTCATTCCTGAAAAGCACTGGACTGAATCTCCTTATTTCCCCCTGGGTGCACCAAGGGTAGTGACAGCTGATCCTTGCCTGCACTGCCCAGTCACTTACTATTATTTTCCTTCTGAGGCCCACAAAGACTCTTCAGGAGTGAAAGCGTGAGGGCACTGCGCAAACACCTGCTAAGAAATGAATGCATGAGATGGTATCATGGGTGGGAGGAGGAAAGAGGCTGTAAGGGGCAAAGTAGCTCACTGGAAGCAGAGGCAAGAGCCCAGTCCAGCTCCTGCATCTCTGCCTCGACTTCCAGAAACTACGTGAGAAAAGGTTTCCTGCATCCCATCTTTTTTCCCCACGTTTGGCCTTCCTTTACATTTTAACTATGCCGCAACAGCTTAACGCCTCAGTCCCATCCAGCCCCAGAGCACTAGGTACTGCACCCACTTGCACCAAGCTTATCAGCAGCACAGCAAACAAACTACAATGTAGACACAGATGGACAACGCCTGTCCGCTGCAGGATGAGGTCGTGTCTCAGCCGGGACCTGTTGATGCATTTTCAGTTGGTATGCCATGATGTGGGCATCCTCTGAGGACAGCACAGTGGTTTGGCTGCTGCAAGATGCTTCCTCACACCTCCCAATCCACATGAAAAAGTGAATCCCCAAAGTGAATTCCCAATCCACACGAAGCAGGAAAGAAAGCAAAGAGGATGCAGCTTGAAAAGTAGCAGCAAGTGCTGTATGGACTGGGAACAGGACTAACACACACACACACAAAAACCAGCAACCAAACAAAATCCCCGTAAGCGAAGAACAGTTGGGTCAAAAGCACTTACAGTTCATGCTGACCTTGGCCAAACAAATATAGTGTCTCTTACAGTCTCTCTAAGCGAGCGAAGGACAGCCAAACCCCTGACGTAGCCAGGTCTCTTCAAGCTCTTAAAAAGTGAAGACTAGCCCACAGAATTATTTAAGACAAGAGGAATAGAAAATAAAAAATGGATTAAAAAAAAAAAATCACAATCTGAAGAAGAACGACACTGCACTAAGTGAAGCTCACCCTACATCAAAGTCCTGCTTGAAGCCTAGCTGCTCTCGAGGAAGAACCAACCTGAGCAAAGCCTGACCTTATGGACCAGAGTTTGGGAAGAGAGGAGAGGGGCTCCTCCAGGCAAACCTCTCCATGGGCAGCTCCCAGCAGGAGCAGAGGCTCCGATGGAAAGGCCTAGCATTTGCCAACAAGGGATAGATAGCACAGAGCAAAGCCCAAGCTGACAAACAGGCTTATTCATTGACTTGCTGTTTATTATGTACAAGCACGCACCATCTGCTTTACTATACCCTTCAAAAGGCGTAGCAGCGAGGAGGAAGGCAGACAATTCGCAATCCTCCTGCTGTGGAGCACGGGCCAGGCAGGCTGCTCTGTGCAGAGGGGAGGCCGCCCCTTCCGAGAGCACCCGCACTTGAGGGGTCAGGGCGCAGGGCAGGCAGCGAGGGACAGAGCCGGGGGAAGGAGTCCAGAACACGGCTGAGAAAAGCAGAGTGCTCCCATCTCACACGGGGAAGCAGGGAGACTGCAGAGTCAGGAGGGAAGAGGGTCTTCAGTCCCAATACCCTGGCTGTAACCGGCACACAGCCCTCAGCAGCCTGGCTGCTCCAGCTGCCTTGGCGAGAGAAGGGAACCCACAGGCCTGCAACTTCGACAATTCTGCTTCTTCTAAAAGGGTCATTCCCCGGACTGAGGGAAACTACCCTGGTGTCAAAGCACTAAGACTGAGGCCCAGGTCCCTGTAGAAGTTTGTTTACTGATTTCAGAGCCGGGTGGCTTCAAACAAAGAGACACAACCACCTTAGAAAGGGCACCTTGAGGTCGCGACCAAACGCAACAAAGCTGCAAGCAATGGGACTGTTCACTGAACGTGTGCACATCCCACGAGATTCTGGGGATTCCAGTATTAGATCAACCACTCATCCCACCCCACCACTGATTGCTGCCATCCTCTCCCCCGTACACACCCAGCCTGAGCGGTCGGTAAAGCCTCAGTGCAGCCCGGTAGAATCAAGTGCTAAAGACCTTCATATATATATCTATATATGTATATAGATATAGATCTATATATACACACACACAGACTACATAACTGTGAAACACCCCATCTGCTTATGTTACAACACTTTAAACACATGCAATTAACTGAACTGAAATGGCATAAGGATCTGGATCCGGCAGTGGCTTTTTCCCTGACTCCCACTATTTCCACCTTCCTCTCACCCTAACATATGGAATGCTGTATGAATTACCCAATGGATCATGCTAAAACTGGAGCCTGTAAAATCTATTTTTAATACAGATTACGGGGGGATATCGTCAGTCCATGGTGCAGCATTGTTTGCCTAACAAGCTTGGTCTGTCACTACTTCTGGCAAGCCCCACTTCCAGCACTGACAACTAATCTCCAAACTCTTAAATATTTTTCCTCAGTGCTCTGAAACAAAACTCAGTTTCCTTCCAAGTTCCTTGGTGGGAACTTTGCAGGAATAGCAGGTCAGACGAGAATGTGCTGCAGTTTTTCCAGCCTGCTGCTGCCCTTCTGAAGTAGCCATGAGAAGTCTAGGAAGGATGCCCAGCTTTCACTGTCAAAGCCACCAAGGAATCTATTAATCAAACACATAGAGTTGTTAACCTAAGCTTTCATGAAACATCACTGAGACACACATAAATCATAGGCTGCTCCAAGAAACAGGTAGAGAAGAGTCTATATGGGGTTTTTAGTCCTCTGGTACAAACTGGGAGGGTATAGCTTTCTCACCCCCTCATTGAAAGCCCCTCCACCCTGAAGGGCCACAACAACACAGCAAAAGCCTTGGCAGAAGTAATTGGAGCAACCTGGTTTGTTTATATGCTGGCAACTAAATCCTGATGCAAAGCTAGGGAGACTCACAGCAGAGATCCAGCAGCAGACAGACACAAAAATATAAAATCTCTTTACAAGGCCACAGCAAGATCTATTAGGCATTTTAAAGCCAAGGCAGGTCAGGGTGGCCAGGTTATTATTAGCTCTGAGCAGCCCATAGATCAGTGTTAGCACACATTACCCGAAATTGCAATAGTTATCAAGAACTGCATTTTCTCCTACCCTTGAAAATCAATTAAACCATTACCAATCTCATCTTTACAGCCAAACGCATCATCAGCAATGCAGACTCAATCCAAACCCAATGTCAGATAAAAGGCTTCAGGTGAGGTCATACAGCATTAGAGGGAACACGTGCCAAAATAAAGCAATTTCTGGACTGTAACTCCTCCCTTCCTTTTAACCTACAGAGGCTCATCAGAATCAAGCTCCACTGCAAGCACTTTCTTCCACAATGAACTTAACAATTCAGAGAAAAGCAACTCACACACACACAGAGGACCATGTGGATGCACAATTTCTAACTGATTCCAGAAATGATGCTCACATTTGCATATCAGATTTTATCTGAGGAAAGGCAGGTACCACCTAGACAGAACAGGAGACTGGGACCAATCCAGCATTTACAGCTCTGGCTAGACGAACAAGCCGGCGGTTCAGAGTTCCCAGAAGTTAGGGAAGGGAAGCTGGGTTCACTGAAGCAGCTTTAAAAGTGTTTAACAAAGCAGAAACTGGAACTGATGTGTCATAAAACACTATCAATTACCATGAAACTGTTACTTCATTTTAACGTACCACAATCTAAGCCTGCCTTTTCAGGGTACCACCATTTCACAAGTAGAGGCAGCTTAGGGCCTCACACTTAAAATGTTTTCACATATTTCCTTTCCCCTCAACGAGAAAGAAATTTGCAGTCATTCCTTCCTGGTTACTCTCTGCAGGGCTCTGAAACTTCAGAAATGTTCTCACATCTTTCCCAGCGACACTGAAATTTGTTGGCAAGGCTGTGCCTTCTTGTGTTATCTGTAGCAGATGAGGCTTTCACCCTTTACAGACTCCCTTTCCTCTCCACCACTCTGCACTACAGACATTTTATTTCACTTTCCCTA
>NW_010123275.1:5500-26224 GCF_000699245.1 Pterocles gutturalis
ATCTGAATCATGGTAAACCAGGGCTAGGCTCTGACATGGATTGCGCACCTGTGTAAAGGAACAGAGAGACCTTGTGCTCCCACAAAAGCTATCTTCTCATTGGACTGGTGCATATAAAAAAGCAGGTGCCTGGTCCTCCTTCTCCACAGGAGGCAGGGAAGAAAAGGTGGGCACCTACCTCTTATGGTCAAAGTAGTCAAACCCAATTGGGAAGAAGGCCCAAGCTGGGAGACAACCATCAAGAAATTAAACCCTCAGGAAGCAGTAGGGCTCAGGAGAGGCAGCATGCCCGAGATGGAGCCCAGGAAGAGACACACCCCGGCCTCTGCGGTCAAGGCACTGCCCTCGCTTGGAGCAGCACCTCACACCACAGCAGAGCCCTCAGTCTGGCCAGCTGAAGCTCCCCCAGCCCATATGTTCCTCTGGCTCACAGAGCGCGATATGCTTTGCCTTTGCTTCAGCAGGGGGAAAAGGAGGAGGGAGAAAGGGGCAAATTAATTCAGAAGCTCTTGGCAGGCATATGAGTAAAAAAAAGGCAGAAGCCATGTAGAGCAGGCCTGTGCTGCCAAACGAAGTCACAAGTGGCTTAGTTCAGATTTGAGTCTTTTTATTTTTATTATTGTTATTATTATTATTAGCATTTGGCAAAAGGAGCCAGGAAATACCTTGCTGGTGATGTCTGCTTCTCCCAGCACGAGCCGGTTTGGAATGCTGAATGGCTTACCCTGAAAAAGGGAAAACCACGCTATTTCCGAGCCCCTGAGTGCTACTGCCCTTTATTTAACCAACATTGCAACAATTTTAGTTTTGTTTTTATTTAATATGTTATTACGCAATGAGAAGAAACCTTCCCAAGAATGTTCATTTTTCTCCTGTTCTGTTAACTAGACATGGTCTCAGTGGGAGGGGGGAAATTTCCAAACACACACACTGGTAAAAGTTGTGTTCGATCTAACAGAAAAAACCTTTTGCTCACTTAAAAGCCTTATAAAGAAACAAATCTTGAAAGAATCCCATCTTTCTGATATGTAAACACAAAACCAGAATTCACTGGTTCATCTGACATATGAAATACATGGTCCCACTGCAGAATGTACATAACTCCAGTTAAACCAATGTGAATGACTTGCTCCCTGCAACAGCAGAACGTATGGTCTAACAGGGCATCCAACTTTGAAGGAACCTGCTTTTAACTTCTGGGCTAGTAAGTTGTTTAAGCTTAAGGAGGATGAAAAATTATGTATGTTACTTACCAAAAAAGGCGCAGTTTAGCAACATGTAGAGCATTGAATTCATAGAACACTAAGCAAGCCACCTACAAACCTCTTGCTTGAAGTGAAAGCCAAAAATACAGCACTCTCTTTGACAGAATATACCCCTCCATCTGTTTGCTGCTTCAGGTCAGATTAAATACTGCAGCTTCCTAGAAAGCTAAATAAACTTTACCTAAAAGGACCCTTCAAACACTGACATGTGACTCCGGTCGGCTTTATTCCTCCTCTCCACAGTTTGTAGCCATAGAGAGTCCTGTGCCACTGCCAAGAGATTCACCACACTCCCTGGGGCAGCACTTCCTCACGCTGGGCTGTTGTGCCAAATGCTCTGCCTTCATCATGTTACCTAAAAGCAGTTGGATGCTTCTCCTAGGTGGACCCCAGGACCAGATTTCTCTATTTCTGCAAACTGAGCTTTTTTCAGAAGCATAGCTGCTGGTAGAAGGAAGCTCTACATTTAAGTTTCACCCAGTTGTAACTGGGTCCCATTTGCACAACCACACACAAAGTAGCACTTTGTAGTCTCATGAGCAAAGATGTCAAGCAACCTTAGTCTCATGAGCTAGGGTCAAGCAACCTTAATCCAACAGCCTGATGGCAATATCAAGAATTGACATAATAAATATTCAGGTAAAGACAATTACTGTGAATGTTTCATTCACATGCTGTTGAAAAACCAGGACTCCAGCTCTTTTGCTTGAAAGCTGCTGATTACTGATTGTCATTTACCCAATCTGGATGGGACACCAGCACTCTCCACCCGGCACATTGCCCTCACCACTTTCAGTAAGTCAACATTCAATTTAACTCACTCATCTGTGCCTGTCCTAATTTGCAAAGATGTGTGTTACCTCTCCTATCTAACTACTACTACAAGCTGACAGCTGTTTCCATCACTGCATAGAAGGCTATTTCGTAACATATTGGATTACTGAAGGAACAAGCTCCTTTTTCAAGAAGAGAATCAGCATAATAACTGTAACTTTAAACACATAACTAATCCTACTGAAAACTGTCCTTACTTAACTAAAACCATAGCAGATACAAACAATAAAACCTGGGGGTAAGAAACATGAAATACACTTCTTGAGGAAGATACATGAAACAGTTTCTTAAACATCCTGTAGAAACACCTGCTTCAGAAGCAGCTCTTATTCATGTGTATTTGGGAAAGCTCTGTTATTTGGCATTACGTGCTTTATGAGGCTACATGCCTGAATCAGCTCTGTTCTAATGTTTTATGAACCACACAAAATTAATTGTCATTCATTCTTTTACCACCATAAATTCCTGACAGAAACGCAGCTCAGTAACCAGCCATTTATAGATTGATATTTCACATCTTGGCCTCACCCACACATTTTCTTATAGCCATGGCTGACAGAAACCGCAGGTGTAGGCTCTATATGAACACAGGAATTGCTAGATTTACAGTCATTACTAAACCAAATCAGAAGCCAGTGAACGGACCAAGGGATCTTGATGTGTCATAATACCTACCATGCTGCATGTATCTCTTGTGGTTAAGACAAAGATAAAACTTAAATCACAACACCTACTCAAGTTCTTCAAGAAGAAATAGAGCAAGAGATGCCACCAAAAAGCAGCAGCCAGGCATAAGCTGGCTGATGATACCTATAACCCTTCAAAGCATATTGTCACTAGTGTCAAGCCCACCAAATTACTCAGGAGCACTTGATAAATAAATGTGAACCATTTTCTTGTAGCAGCCTTTTTCACTCTACACCTGCATTAGACAGCTCTCCCAGCTTGCTTGCCCCAGCACACACATGCTTCCTCTCGCTTACAGAGGATAAGGTTTGCCCTTGATGCCTAGACTCTCAGGAGCACAAATACTCAGAGTGATGCTCCCGCAGCCATACACACATGCACCAGCGAAGCTGTTAACCCCGAAGAGCCACCACCACAAGCAGCACGCTGAAGTGGCCCTGTGATTCTCTCTGCTATCCTGCCAGAGCTCTGCGGGGGACTGCAAGGGGCCTGTGAAGAATTCACACACAAACGGTAAACCTAACACAGAGCACAAGGTGACTTGCTTACTTAAGCAGTCCCTACACTGTCACATTGTTATACAGCCTACTTACTGTTAAATCACCATTCCTTTACTTCTGTAGTGAAGTGAGCTATGTCTACATGTATAAACAAAACCTAAATATCCACAGGATTGTGGGCTGGTGCAAAACCTGTAATGCCCAAATCCAGGCAGGTTTGCTATATGGCAGAAGCGCAGTCTCTCAATGGCAACTGGGTGTTCGGTCATTTACATGCCCACCAGAGCCGGTGCCAGGCTGCATGAAAAGCAGCCAGGTAGCCAGCACACACAGCAGGCCAGGATGGTGCAAAGTACTGCATTTCTTCCTGAATCAAATGTAGCTCTGCCCTTTTTCAGCTCTTCACTTTCCACCTCTCATCATCCCTCTAAGCTGAAATACAAAAACTCGGCTTTGACAGCACCACAGGGAAATGCAAGGACACAAACATGCTACTCACAATCCAGAAAATCTGTCTTCTGAATTAGAAGCAGCCAAAGGCTGAATTCTCCAAGGCAACTTGCTTCGAGTACTTGATGTGGCCAAGGATAAAGCTGACAGGGCAAGAAAAAAAAGCTCAGATTTAAGCACTCAGTCGCAGAGCCACTGACCTGAATACAACTGCAGATAGGACTTCAGAACATCATGAGCCACATTTTGGTTTCATTTGTGCATCAGCAGCATCCCCCCCTCCTCGCCTGTGTCACAGAGCTGCAGCTCAGGTCAGCAGAGCTACCAAAGCCAGTGCAGCCCCTCTGGAAACACCACAGACTGCCAGCCATTTCTCTGCGAGGATTATTTGGAGTTCATTCCCTTCAGCTATCTGCTTTGCTGCAGCAATACAAATAACGCTACTTCAATAAAACAAGACCTATACAGAAAGACTAAATTAATGAATTAAGTTCAGACAACACCAAGAAGAGATATAATAAAAGTATCATATCCAAACATTTACAGGATTAATGTACACAACAGGAAATGTGTACAGTGGATATGAAAAATAGGTCTACCAAAGCGCCAAAAATCTAAGTAGTCACTGGAAGAAACTTTCTTGCAGTAAGGACAGTGAATCAAAAGAAAAGTAGCACCACCACTGGTGTACACACTACATCCCTGAGCTGCAGTGAGGGAACTGGGGAACGAGCTCTAACTTCTGGTTAACCAACTTCCTTCACCCACCCAAATACTTTTATTTGCAGTTTTGGCAGCTCCCAACACAGCTGCTTCTCCCATCCATTACTGTGATTTTCAATTTAACACACCATCATTTTGTCCTGCTACATTCCCTCTGAGCTAATATCCTGCTGCTAGGGACAGCAAAGAGCCTCCCGGCTAGATTTTAACTTTCCATTTGCTGTGATGTGCAGTGCACCGTGGGGTGCAATATTGCTAGACTGCAAAGAGTTTTAATTCAGAAGCAATCCCACGAACACCTTCTAGGCACTAGCTGGGTCATTTGGTGAGAAAAAGTGTCTAGGAAAGCATAAGAAAAACACTTTTTATATGCCATAAAAAGGCCAATCGTTTCTTCAAGCAGCGGGGTGCTATTAGAGGACAAAGTCTTGTCTCGCCTGCAATTCCTGTCTGTAGCAAAAGGGCCAGAGGCAGCTCCATGCTGATTTCTGCAGGCAGCAGTAGGACTACACCAAGAAGGATCTGGCAGAGCACAGAAACACTTTGGCAGGTGGGGAAGAACCTCTGCGCTGTTCTTCCAGGGCCACCCCAGTGTTGCAAGCTCTCCGTAAGGGATCTGAGTTAGGGTCACATGAAAAGGTGCCGTCTCTCCACACACCCTCAACTCTGCCATGGCAGGACTGATCCTTGCATAAGGCACTTCCCGAGCTGGACAGAAAAGCTCTTCAATGCACTGGTGTCCCATCCAATCCTCCATCCAGCAAAGAGGTTAATAAGGGCTGTTTTCAAGCAACATTATGAGGAAAACAGTTATATTTTTTATTTGTATGAACACAGAAAGCAACTGAGCAGAGTATGCAGGGGTGGGCAGGAAGGAAAGAGAACACATGGCGGTTTCCCTCCTCCTGCATATACCTCTGAGCCTTAGAAGTACTGGGATAAATACTAAAGTTCAAGGGATATGTGGTATTTGAACTGGAAAAATATGAAAAGAGAGTGCAAGAATAAAAACATCCACAAAACCTTCCAGCTTTCTTCCTTGACTGTTTACGGGGTTTATTTGGGTTTTGCCACTCCTGCCCCCAAATCAAATAGAAATTGCAATGAAACTGAAACTTTTTGTCCAATCACTAATTTTTTCCCTCTTGAAACGTCTCACACATTGAACTAGTCAGGCCAACATGAAAAACATTCTTACAGGGAGCGTGGAGTTAACAATATGCTCAACAGGAAAGGATTTGATTTGTCTCCTTCGCCTCAAGGCTTGGCACAGCTTACACGCCTCCTCAGCAGTACTCAAAAACCCCGACCTTACAACCACCACCACACTCATAATGGTGGTCAATTGCTCTGCACAAGTGATCTTCTAATTTTACATTCTGTACCATCTCTTTACACCTTCAGCTTCTCCCATCCCTGCGCTTACCCAGGAGCAGGCTTCTTACCAGCACCGCTTTGTGAAGCTGTAGTCCTCTCTCCCTGTACTTTGCTCACTTGTTCTAAGGCCAGACCTGACGCCGCAGCGCCCGGTCGAGGGGACACCGCAGGAGCAAGCTACCCACACGCAGCCGCTCAAGCACCATCTGGAGCGCAGGGCTGCGCCCCAGGAGCTGCTCTGCTTCAGTGGCTCCCTTCTCCACTGGCGGCTGCCGTGGTCGCAGCAAGGCAAAGCAGGCACCTTTCTAAAAGAGATTCATGTCTCAGCACCAACTTGGCCTAATAAGCAGAAACAAAACGACACTACCTGCATGCCACCATCCTACTCTGCACCAAACGAGGGCTGTGGCACCACACAACGCTGCACGTCTGCCCTCTCTGTACTTTGCACATGCTTTTCCTGGGTGTCTCTTAAAGCTTCTCTTGGTTCTTCTCTTTTCCCACAAAGTGCTCCTTACCATCTACATTTGCACTGCTGCTTCTGCAGAACAGAATTCCACTTGAGCACTTTTGTGAGCAAGTTTGTATTAGGTTACACCTATTAAGCTGAAGATTATTAGCGCTTCTTTTGATTGCAACAGTGTTTAGGAAACAGCTGAGAACAGGCCTGCATTGTAGCATGTGCTGTACAAACACACAGCAAGATTATCTATACCGATATGCAGGTGATGTACGGTACCAGTATTTTGTGGCAAATGAGAAGTAAAGACATATCACAGTCTGTTTAACAACTCCAGGACCTCTTCTTTGGTGGAGCAAAAATGCTAGTTTGCATGAAATTATATGCACCTATTTTCATTTGGTGGGAATTTCTGTGGCAAAGAAAGATTTAAAATTTTGAAAGTGTTGGTATTATTGAAAGACAGAGGAAGATCTTTGTCCCAAAGAGTTTCCTATCTCAGTCATCATTAAATATCAAGAAAAAAAAATTCTTCGTGTATATGGTGTAAATACAGTTTCTCTAGACAGAGACTATTACTTTAACTGCCTCAACTTCTGTCTAAAGCAGGAGGGGTTTTTTTTGTTATTTTAGATGACTTGGGCTAGAGGGAAAAATCCTAAATCTGTCAGAGAGCCAGCATTTTATTCCAGGGTTTTGGGGTTTTTTTGGTATTTTAAGGTATCCCTCTTGTTTTAAACACAAGTAAAACAAACTGCACAATTCCAGTAACACTCGTGAATACCATTAAAAGACAAACACCCCAGTGTGTTTAACATCAGTTTGAAAATTGTTGTAAGGAATGGATAATAAACATGATTTTGAATGGAAAGATTTCCTTCCTATTTTAACTTTTTTTTTTTTTCCTTAATGTCTCTGGAAATGAAAAGGACTATTCATAACCTTTAAAGGATGGATAGTCTGGGGAATTCTGTCCTGTTTCCCACCTATAGGTGTTCTATACTCAAGGCAGGTTTCAATACTGACTATTAAATTATCCAAATTCTTATTATACTATACACACACACCCTCCTCCTCAAAAGCAAAAACAAATGTGGAAATCAGGCCTATCAGTAACCTTTTTCATGGTAAAAGAGACAAGAGCTTAATAGCAACAATTCCTTTCGTTCACACAATTCTTGTAGCTGCTGAGCACTGCACAAGGTTCCCTTCATCCTCATTTATTTCAGTGGAAGTTCCTACAGCATCCTTTGGGATGAAGTCTTTAAACACTGAGTTTACAAAGCATTTAAGCATCTGTATATCTTTAGGCACTCGGGCAATCCATCCTCACTTAGCAGAGCACTTAAGCACTTAGTGTAAATCATGTGCTTGGTGGCTTCAGCGACTCAAGGCTTTAACATTATTTCTTTTCAGGACTACCCAGCTTCCAGAGTGCAACTGAAATATAGAGCCAACAGCTCCACAAGGTACAGACCAAAGTTGGCTTTGCTTTTTGAAGACAGCATAGTTAACAGATAAGAGTATGTGTACCATAAGCCTGTTATGTGCAGTACATAAAAAGCTCCAATTGTGATCAGACATTGGCAGGTGTCATTAACTCGCTGTTAAAAAAAAAAAAAGAATGTATGTTTTAAGTGACAAGGAACTTCAGAAAACCAGCAGTAAATCAAAGTACTTTTCAAGACGAGGGCAGGGCTGAGCACAATGGATGAAGCGGCAGGTTCACTACTATGCACCTGAATCCCTGCGAACAGCAATGTGTCTTAGTGTCTGCTATACTTCTCAATTATAGATTAGTCCTGGTTTTGCTCGAGCTTATGCTCTGTTGTCACCATGGCAACATATCTAAAGCTACCAGACACTGACCCTTCTCCCTTCCCTTCCTTTGGCCAACCTGGAATGGATTTGCAGTTGCTTATGTAGCTTTTATTTAGATGTCTCCCTCAAATGCACATCTCCAAACACTGAGTTACTACAGGTGCTCCAAACAGCGAGGCTCTGTATTTTGCCCTCTGCAGGTCCCAAAGTTAATGATCTATGTGATTTACTTCTAGCATTGATTTGTGTCAATGACTTAACAGCTTTCATCATGAGCCCACCAGAGTCATTGTCAGGCTTGCTACTGATTTAGTTGCTGTTTTTCCCATTCATCTAAACACCAAACAAAATAATCCTTAATTTTTAAAAAATTAACTCTGAATTCCCAAGCATCAGTCTTTGGTGGATTGACTCTATCACCCAAGTTTGGAAGTTGCAATAGAATTCTAAACTATGATGACTTGTCTTCATCACTTACAATACTTTTTCTTCCCCCAGATGAGCAATGGTAAAAATCTGTATTTATTAACCTAGAAACACTGGAGACAAGACAGCAAGATGTTTCTCTTTCAGAGCCACCCAGTTTTGTGTACACAGAAGAAAAAGCTAACTAGGACACAAAAGAGCATTGGCTGAAGATAAAACTAAGCCAGCAAGACATGCAGGCAGGATCAAGCTGTCCTTGGAAAGCCCCAGAGGAACAGAAGACACTAAGCACATGGCTACACCATCAGTTAAGAGCCTCCTGTCAGATCAGACTCACCCACCATCCATATTGTAAATCCATGGCTCATGCTAAGAGGATGCCTCAACCCAAGCTCTCTGGACAAAGAGATTAGTCATATTCAGCATCTTAGCACAGGCCCAGACTATTAATGTGATCTGGACAGCTTTGACATGGGAAAGGCAAAGCAAGCTACTGTCAGCCCACTAGCAGATTGGAGATGTCTCCATTAAGCACACTTCAGATATTTTGATCCAGATACAAAGCCAGGCTCTGGACAGCCACAGTGAGGCCTAATGTGCTGGATCCTGCTTCTTTTTTCACATTGCAAAAACACCCAGAGCTAGGAGAGGTGCAAGAACTACCATAAAAAGGCAACAGTTTCCTAGACCACCATGATGAAACATCAACATCTGAGATCAAGCCACAGCGGAGGGAAGAAGGCAAGAAGGAATTTGAGATGAGGAAACTCACAGACTGGAAACGTCCCAAATGAAACATGCAGTCAGAAAACGAAGGAGAGCACAAAGCAGCTACTTTATAAAAAGCAAAAGACCTTGAGCATTCGCAGAACAGAATCACAGACTAGTTGCAGTTGGCAGGGACCTCTGGAGATCGGCTAGTCCAACCCACCCTGCGTAAGCAGGGTTGCATTTGTTCATATCACGAACTATTTGTCCAGAAGCAACTCATTTAAAATAACCCTTTGGTCCACTTTAATTAGAAATGTAACTTAAAAAAAATCACAGACCTGCATGTTAATTGGTCAGGTCGGTGGATGTTAGTCCTTTCCCACTTGAAAACACCAATTTTCACCTTCATTACAAATCGTACCTCAAGCCCCCAGCTTTACACAGCCTTTAGCTAAACTTGTACCTCAACTTGAACTTGGTATTTGAGACAATACTTTAACGCATTCCTCAGGAGTGCCCTAAAAGCATTTTCTGCTACACATGAGAGTATAAGCAAATGAGTCAGCACACACTGGGTGTGGACTCTTATTGCTCTTTACTCCCTGTTCATTTATTTAGGTGTAAGCTGGGAACAACCCCACTGCTGTCAACTGAATTACAGCAAAGAAAGAAGGGAGAAGTCTACACAGTCTTCTAAACAGAAGATGCAGTATCATGTTTTATAGCTTGCACAAAGCACTGCATATCATAGGCTCACAAAAACATGAGTGTTTCACGTGCTATTTATTAAGCCATACTTGCTGTCTTAATACAAGAGGGGATGAAAGTCTTCCATCCAAATGCAAACCTACCTGCTTTGTGAAGTCCTGCTAAAGCTTACGCTAACACAAACACACCTCACATTAAAGGGATCAGGAAAAAAAGAAGTTGCTAGCAAAACTACTCGTTTGCCACCTGCTCCATGCATGCTGGGAAAGCAAGGCTATGGCTTGCATCCTTGCTGAAAATCTCAACTCCTCGCATAGGTCTCATCCCTGTGTTCCTTGCCATGAGACCGTGCGTCAAGCTGGAGCGAGCCCCTTGCTGATACTTGGTGAGCCTCAGAGAGGCTTTCCCCACCCATTTGGGTGAGTTCTTGTGGCATCACTTTGATAATGGTTTTCTGCTTTTGAAAGGCATCAGGAGCTTTGGAGAATGCAACCACTCAGGGCCTCTGATGTTGCTCAATTAGCTGAACCAACACTAGGACAGCCTGGCTTCCACACACAGAGGCACAAAACCTCTCTCCCTCCTCTCATAATTCTCAAGCTTCTGAAGAATCTGTCTCAACCGTCTGGTCCACAACTGCATCCATAGATGTCTCCTGGACAGATCCCATATGTGTCACCTAGAGCGCTCATTCCCCTGCCTCATGGAGAGCATTTAAATTCAGAGTGAGGAGTGGGGCAGAATTCTACAGCTCAAAATCAGTCTGAAGTCAGACAAGAAGTCTGTCTGTTTCCAAACATGGGGATAATAGTAAGCAGTTTAGTTTTGCTAAGGAAAACAAGGCTGTACAGATGAATGTGTACACACACCAAGCTTGTACCATCTGAAGCTTCAAGTGTTCCAGCTACAATTGGGAAGGAATTGTTTCCTTCACCTGGTGTGTTGTTAACAGCTGTAGAGCCCCTCCTCAGGTAGTATAAATACACTTTTTCTTTGCAGTGGTGTCATCTGCATTACATGAGAGAGACTGGGGGAAAAAAAAGTGTCCTTCCTACACTCTCAAATGCACCACGTGGATGGTATTTGGGATTTAAGTGTTGCCACACTGGAATGCACCAGTGTTTCCTCCAAGCCTGTATCCCATCCCCAGAAATAGTGGACACCAGACATTGTAGCAGATCACCTCCATCTTAATTCTTTTTTTTTTTTTAAACACATTTTGTTCCATTCACTCTGCAGGTTCACTGGCCACGAAGTTGATGTTCTTAGGACAGGAGTGGAGTTCAGTAACATCTCTTCTACACAATCAGAAACCCAGAGGAGGAGAACATTTAAGCACACAGTTGATAATGTTGTTCTTTGCCGTCTAAGTGTTCTGGCCATAGCCTAGAAAAAAAATCTCTTATGCAGGAGTATAACTTTAATCATGCCCTAGAGTCTATTTATGGGCTTGAAAATTAAGACTGTACTATATGATTTTTCTGGAGGGAGGAAGCCTATGATTTCCTCAAGTGATGGGAAATAGCAGCTTTCCAAGACAACTTTATTTACTTTATTATTTAATGCCCCCTCAGTTTAGCACTTCAAAAATAAATGCCTTTAAACAGTTTACCTGAAGCACTAGCTATACAATTGATTCAACATTTTCCAGTTATCCATGGGTATTGAAGTGCAAAATGAAAGCAGAATAAAAACACAACAGAAGCAAACACCTTTGAAGCTGAGAAATAACAAAAGGCCCCTCCTGTTCAAGATATTTTCCACTCATGCCAAAGTATTAGTTGCCAAAATGAAAGTCAATGAGGCCCTCCAGCCCCAAAGGTGATTTACAAAACAGTCCACACAAGAAAAAAGAAAGAAAAAAAAAGGAAGAGGGATTCAGAACAAAAATGTCATCTTGCTAATAACTATTTTTCTCTATCTACGAAATAGTTTCCATTAGTGAGGGTGATTCACAGCAAACACCACTGCCAGCCTACACCCAGCAGAATTCAGTCAAAACGATGTTGCAACTCTCAGGAATAACATGCAATAACCATATGATTTCCTGCAATGAACTGTCACCCTCAAGTCCAGTACTACTGCTGCGAAGGCTGCCGCTGTGCCTAATGGAGAAACACTCCCCCCACCTCTCAGCCATGCTTCACAGCAATGGTGGCACCTTGTCAAGAAGTCACACCTCTTCTCAAATCTGCCACTCTGATGATTTTTTTGTCCTACAATGACAACAAATTTGCCAACATTTCATGTGGAAAAGGGTCATTTCAGCACACACTTTTCTGAATATAATTTATTTCTTCAAAATACATGGAAGCATTTTTTCACTGAAAACTAACAAGTGCCTTAGTGGCTTGAAAGACCAGTATCCAGCAACTATGGGGAAAAAACCTGAAGGCAATTTGACAAATGCTTCCCCTTTCCAAGATCAGAGAACCAGATGTGCTCCTCCCAGACCAGACCAGTTAATAAACATTTAAAACATAATCAACAACCACTCAAGATGTGAATGTAATGGCAGGAAAATGCAACTGTTGCTAGGTCTGACTTGTTCAAACCATGTTTCAGATGCCAAATGACTCCCAGGTCAATGTTATTATCTATGAGAAAGCAGAGATGTTCACCTTCCTAATTAAATATCCGATCACCCGACTGTGGGCACAAACTAGGGCAACTGTTTGCAAGCACAAAAACACACATCCCCTGCCCCTTAGTTAGGAAATCCACCCTTTGCCCTCTGCGTACACTGCATTCCTCTGGCATTTTGCTTGCAGAGTGTGCGGCTTTCTCAATCCAGTCCAAAGATGTGATTTGCAAAGTCAAGGGTGGCAGGGGGAGAAGTATGCCTGAAGAAGGACCAAATCTTCTCCAAGTAAGGCCACAGTGCTCGAAAGCCAACAGGATTATCTGTGAAACAGTAACTGCCATGGCATTACCTTGCTTTTCCCCCCTCTGTATTTCTAGGAATCTGGCTATCAGAAAGCCTTTCAAGCACAGTTTCTAACATCATAAAGTCATATCTCCAACCCACTCTCCTGCATGACGTTAACTGTTTTTTTGAAAGGTTCCCAGATTCCTAAAGTCTTGGGAAAAAGTTCAAACAGACTTGAGATTGGTCTTAAATACACACATGCCTCAAAGCATAACATTTCTATAACTGCAGCCAAGATTTCAATTTACTTTAATGGAAAGTGACTGTTGTGACTCCCCTCTCACATCTCTACCCTCCTGCACTCCTACTTGGATCTCTTTTCATTTCCTCCCTCTGCCCATACATTCAGACGTCCTTCACTGACATCAGCCTTTAGATTGCTACACCTCCTGCACCTTCAGTGTAAGTCTCCCCAGCTTTATTCAGTATAGCCAGGTGAATTATCAGGCTTTCTATGCAACTACTTATGTGCCCATAGATCCTTTTTCACAGGAGTAACACGGTACATCAATCTAAGTGTTGGCAGTGTCAGGAACAAAACAATTTTGACCACAGTAATACAGAATTACTTGGACCTGGCCTTAGCTCAGCAAAGATAACCACCACAGCCAAGGCTTTGCTTTCACCTGCTCTCATCAGTTGATGCTGACTTTATGATGTGTCTCAAAAGCTTTAATTAAATAAGATCAGGATACATGTTACCTTCATGGCTTTTATTGGTGCCTTTTAAAACTATAGCCTGTCACGGTGCAAGAACCATTACAGTAACAGATTGCCAAATGGAAACTTGTTTATTTTAAATAAAAAAGAAAGAAACTAGAGGGGAGAAAAAAAAGAAGCGTAAAGATGGTAAAAATAGAACTGGCTGGAAACCAGAGACCACAAGAAGAGCTGGCTTACAGGAAATTGCCCTCATCAGTTACCAGATGGGAAATTTTTTCCCATGTATTACATGGATCATGTAGAGGCAGGATGATTTTACACGCACTCAAAAAAGTGGATTATCACAGGAAAACCTAGCTTGCAATCTTATATTGCTGGGGAGAAAGGGAACGGAGAGGCTGCTCCTTTTCAGTCCATACAAGCAAAGCAGAAAGCATCCCAGAAGATGCTCTGTCCACCCCATTAGCAAGTTTCAGTTACTGAGTTTCAAAATTAAAAAAAAAAAAAAATTTAAATGTTTCAGCCAACATAAAGCATCAAAACAAAGTCAACAAAACAGTAACAGATACACCATGAAACAGAGGTGCAGGGCCCCTAATTCAGTGGTTCTACTCATATGAAGGAGCATTATTCATAGCAATAATGTCCCGTTTGTTCAGGTCTTTACACGCTGTTTCATTGCAGAAGTATTACACCTATTTTCACTGTGCCACTCTAATTGAGCTTAATAGCATATTACTTAACCAGGTCTACAGCTACAGGCAAAGCTTATCTATTGCCTTTTAATACAAAAATGGTGTATTTCCTAACCTGCCAATATGAGTGGTTTTGTCAAAGAATGAGCAAATGTTTGCACAAACGTGGCTGCTGTTGCATGATGGGGTCTTAGCTGTGAATGAACACATAGCTAAATCTCCTCCCAAACAGACAGCTTTTGTGATGTGCAATCATAATCACAATTTGGCTCTATTGTCTGGCTAGGGCTTCAAGCAGCTTTTACTAGTTACTCCTTGGTGCTCTACAGGCAGTAAACTGCAGGCTTCTCTCAATAAAATGCCAAACTATTCGCTGACAATTTGTTTCTGTTTATGAAATCAGTTCTCTGAACAGCAATGCTGCTAATACACATCTACCAACAGCACACTTACTCAACAGTTCTGCAGCACGGTAAGTGTGTCATTAGCCTTACTTCTATATTGCTTGAGGTCACGCAGGAAGTCAACAGCAGAGCTGTGTTTTGAGCACAGCCCACCCGAACGCCCCTCTCCCTTTCTGTTGGCCATGAAACGGACATGCACAGAGATATTATACCATGCTCTGCACCATATCACAGTGTCCAAAGCCAGTTATGGTCACGAAGAGAGTCCTTCTATATAAAGAGTAAACTTTAGATCAATCCTGATATCATGCTAATGAAGAGCAAGAAAAGCCAGGACTTTTCCACCACTTGCTGAACTTCCATCACCTCACTGACCCATTTTTTTAGGTGGGTTCTACTATTTCCATTATGTGGCTCAAAATTATCATTCCTAGAAGAGCCATTCACCAGCTTGGACTAGGTAACTCCCCCATCCCCAGTGTCTTTTTCTTGTACTACTTAAGGACCACATTCTGCCCCCCTAGGCATACTAACTAGAACCTTCTTCCCCAAACACTCCCACTGCTGCACTGCAAACCTGGCACTGCAGAAGAGTTTGGCTCTTGTGCAGCCAGCAGAACTGTGAAGGACCAGCAACGGTGCTAAATTCCAGAAATTAGTTGGGCTGCAGCCACAGATACGAAGGCCAAAATTTATATCACAAGACAGGATTGGTCTAGGGAAGAAGTTATATGAAACTGCAAAATTTAGACATGTAACACATCAAACATCTGGTCTAGGAAGTCTAGCTAACTTGTCGGATTCCCTACCGGAACGCATAAGCCAGATGTGACACTACTGTCACCTCCTGGTACTCACTCCTAGAATTATGTAATAGTCAACAATTACAAGAATTCAGAAGTTAGGTTTTAAGGCTACGTGTTATGCCTGTTTTAGATCTCTGTAATACAATCCTGCACCAACTGCTCCTATAGTTGTCTAACAGGTATATTTTTCCATTTGTATTTTAAAAGAAAAACATTTCAAAGAAGAAGTATGTAGAACTGTGTTGTTCCCCAATACTTGCCATGAAATTGATATTGAAAGTTCAGAAGAAATACTCAGGTCATAATCATGATTGATAACCGAAATCTATCTTCCAGCAGCTAGCAAACAGAAAAAGGGGATTTGAAAGTTACTTTTACTAAAAGACAATTTAAAGTTCTAGATGTTTAAGACACCACCTCTCTATTCTCCACCAGCATTTAACCCCTGAAACCAGCATCATTCCCACATACATGAAGACACGCTTTTACAAAAGGTGGGGCTGAATATGGTGCCTCTCTCTACTGAAGAGCCTATAAAATGATTTTGCACCCTGCCCATCAGAAGGCAGATCAGAGGCTCTTCCCAGCCCCTTGCAAACCTCATGTTTGCCAGACTCCCCCTCGCTCTGAGGTGCAAGTTGTCTTTACTCCTATATCATTCACAGCTACAGACACTGGAAGGTACTGTAAAGCATGAAAACTGTTAAAAATTAAGGTCATGACGGAATCCTGAAGTTTTGCACTGGTTCTTTACATGCAGGCCATATGGTACCAACTTTATCACAGCAAACTCACCATTAATTCAAAGAAGTACATGAGGAATAGCCAGTCACTGTCAGCCCCGTTCTCCTTGTCAAGGACGACAGCAGCATACGTCACCTCTGGAATCACATCTGCAGGGAGCTCTGGCACTGCCCCTGTCCTGTCCTACAGCACGGCTCATTTACCTGGTTCTGAGCACTGACCTTACGTTCATTTTTATTTCCTAGCCACTGCACTCCCTGCAGCTGACACTATCCCCAATCTAACCTCATGATGGTAAGTGGTCACAGCCTGTGCTCTGCACTCAGGCAAAATTTTCATCTGCACTGCTTGATTTGGCATCATTTTCCTAGATTTTGTTATTCCTGCCTGAATAAGCTATTTCCTCATCTCTGCATGACCTTTTTTTTTTAAATTCTTATCTCTATCTAATGTCTTTTTCTACTCCATCTCCTTCTGTACTCAGGAAGCTTACGGACACCTCATCAGCTAACCTGTTATAGATAAGAGCATCCTTGCTATTTACCAATTTGTTTCAAAGCAGAACGCTACAAAAATCTCTGCTCTGCCCCAAGGAGCAGAAGAAAGACCACACCTTCTACTGTTTTCCTGCTCATAATCCAAGCAATCTTCCCTGTTCAATTTGCAATCAGCACTCAGAAGTCCTGCAGTTGAAAAGCATGTCCTAGCACGACGCAGCAAAACCACATTACACGAGACCGAGGCGAGACACATAACCACAGGGGCTCTGTGGAGAGACACAGTGCCCCATAAATATACAGACTGGGTTCTGCAACAGGGGATGCGCACAGGGGCAAGAAGACACAGTGCCCCATAAATACACAGACTGGGCTCTGCAACAGGGGATGCGCACAGGGGCAAGCGTAGCACCCATCTCCCAAACCCCATCCACTAGTCACCAGTGGAGAAGAGGGTCTGCAGCATACTTTTCAGTCAAGTGGAGATCAGAAAACATCTCCAGAGGAGGGCAAGATTTAAACAGGAGAATCACAGACCATTTTAAACCAAGGTGGTAAATGTGACAGCTCCCAAAGAATCTACTGACATATGTATTGATACACACAGAGTTCATGTAATCCTCCAAAAAACTAGGTAGCGTATCTGCAGAGTATATCCATCGGAGCTGAAGAAAGTAGCCTTTCTAGAAATGCAAGCACTGACATTTTAGGGCCTGCTTCTCAGGAACATGGCATTAATTCACAGTTAAAATATTTTGTTCAATCTGCCTGGAGAACAGGCCAGGAGCAATCTGACCTGACCATGTCCCAAGCCCTTTCATTAGCACAGCAGCATCACATTTGCTTATCCTCTGCACAAAGGGGTCTATTTTCAGACTCCTAAGGTAAATGACAGCCTCCTGAGATCTGTCAGTCTTGTGAAAGTTAACATGAGAAACACACTGTGGGCTAACAACTCCTGAGAATCTCTTCATTATGTCTGTACCCACATGTGCAAAACTCAGACTTTCGCCCCACTTCCCCACATGTGCAAAACTCAGACTTTCCCCCCACTTCCCCACATGCCACGGCTGAACCTATACCTGAATCCCAACTTCCAGCTGCCATATAAAGCTAATTAGGAAGCTAATACTGCTTTCTTCTCGAGGCAGACACAGTCTAACAGAGGCAGGGCAGTGTCTACTCTGCACCATTACGGAGAAGGACGTACTGACCACCCCTTAGCCTTACAGCAAGGGTCCAGCTACGCTGCCCTCTCTGATGGAAGGTTCTGCAAAATGCCACCCCTGCTCCAGTTCCAAAGGCTCCACAGGGCTCTGTGCAAGGGGCAAACACAGGATTTGCAGACAGGACAGAAATATTTCCAGACCTGTAAGGCTAAGCTTGGGTTTCCCTGCTCAAAGACTCTAAACTGATACTTAAAACAGAAAAACACCCCACCGCTTTTTGAAAACTTCTGGACCAACTCTCGGTCACTCCACTTTCTCTAAACATCCCTCTGCCTTTTTTTTTTTTTTTTAATTTCCTTGCTAGAGCAAGTTTTATCCACAAAGTCACTTTCAAAGTGCCCTGAATGCACAAATCACAGTTGCCACGTCCAGGCACAGGATTCATAACCACAATAAAGTTTTCTGAGGCTTGCCTACTCTCTTCTGCACTCACACTAATTCTGAAGATTAAAAATGAGATGCAGATTGCTTCTTCTGCAAATACACTCTGTAACCTTCATGAGAACTGGGTAACCTTCCACCTCAGCTTCATTCTTTACCTCCAAACCATACCATACAGGCAAGTTACTACCCTTAGCATCTCCCATGTCTCTCTTCCCTCCACACCTAAGCTGAAGCACAGCAATATAAAAAACACATTCACACTCAGAGAAGAGGTCTAAGATCCCACATCTTTGTAATGTGTGTGTCACCAGATACAGGCTGGAGAAAGTAGCTTCTGGAAACACCGTACAGAACAGAAGCCTTCTTAAGGCAGCCCTTAACCTGTTGTTTACGGGCAGATACTCATCCAGATTGCACAGCACCAAAGCAACGCTCTTTTTAAAAGTCTACAATAAGGCTGGTCACAATAAGGAGGTGACACGATTGCCTGACATGCTTCAGCTAAAGCAGCAGACAGCATGATGGTCATATTTCAATATGCCCAAAGAGATCACAGTTTAAAAAAGACTGCATCAACTACGTCAGCACACAGTATCTGTGATCCATCAAGAGAATACTGCTCCCAAAAAGGAGTGCTTGCATCTTCAAAATTCACCTTTTCAACTGGGAATACAAGAGGTGTTTTCACGCAACAGCAGCAGCCCCCCTGTGCCAGTCAGGACTTTCACTCTTCTCACAGCCATAAGGACTCACTCAGTAAGGGTGGGTAAAATCAGCATGAAGGAAACAGACATCCTGATTTCTATCTTTTAAAAAATAAAAAAATCAGCTTGTCCCTGCCCCAAACGAACTTATCTAGCATGCAGCTTTTCCAGGTAACCTGCTGGGTCTAAACAGCACATCCCCATGAAACCCACAGGTCTCCAACCAGGCAGCCTCTCCGTGTACTGCTCAGCTGAATTTGACCCTTGTTGCCTCGGCGAACAGGATGCAAGGTCCACCCTGCTTTAGACCCGCTGCTTTCATTGCAAGCACACAATACAGAAGAGAGTTTGACTCCGGGGGTCCCAGCAGTGGTGTCCTCCCACCAGCAGGAGCTCGGTCTGCAGGACTCCCCCATCTCTCTTTGATTGCTCTCTGGCCCTTCCAGCAGGAGTGATACAAGCACTCAGTGTGAGTTGATCCATCAGGTCCTAGCAGTGAGCTGGGCAGGATGACTGAGAAGCAGCTTCTGTTTGTACATTTGTTTTTATCATCTTCCTGAGTGGAGTTTTTTGCTTCATTATAGTAGCCAGGAAAATGCAGAGCTACTTCAGCTGAGGTGCAGCAGAACACTTTTCCCTTACTGTTTTTCTTTCAAATGACTAGAGTTACCCCAAAGAACACAGTGAAAGAAATAGCATTTCTCCACAGGGACATATAGGCTACAGGATTTCTCCAAACTGCAAATTATTTTATTATTTGTTAATGATTAGCAGTGCTGCAGAAACAGACCAAATACTTCAAACTCAGCTCTAGATTTTGTTTGGAAACGCACTTTACATGAAAGGTGCTCTCCCCTGCATTGCACTGGTAAAAACAGAATCACTTTTGCCTATTCACTGAAAGACCATAAAACCGTTTTAAAAAGGGAGGGAATTGCCCGTGATGGGTAGAAACAAACAAGCCAAGTTCCCATGTTACAGTACTTTCGTGAGGCTTGCTTCTTCCATCTCACATGGTGAGAGATGAATGCTGAAAGCAATTTTACCTCTTGTCCTGTCAGCACATGAGACACCTAATAAATCCCAAGATGTAGAAAACACCCAGAAGGCTTTTCTTCCTGTTTCTTTTGGCTGCATAATTACAGGCAGTAGTTACTACACTCACGCTACCTCCCCCTCTGCCCTGGCAGAAATAATAGGCAAACAATGTGAAAAACACAAAAGATACTGGGGAAAACCTAACTGCTACATTTTGTGTAAATACAGTGCATCTTTCAGGCATCTGTCGGGCTTGTACAGGATCCAGTGCTATTCTTTCCAGAATTGCTTGATCCAAGTAATTCATTTTCTTAAATGGTTTATTTGCATAAGACTGTGAGACACCTGACAGCAGGCAAAAAGCAGCCGCAGCAGCAGGTGCTGCACTGATCTCGGGCCTCGGTGCTGATTAACACCAGCAGAGACGCTGATCACCAGGAATACATAATCGCTGCTCGTGGCCCACGACTATTTTCCCAGCCCTGGTACCTCATTCTCTGCCATGCACAAAAGGCACTTCCTTTTCATCCCCAAACACAGCAAAAGCAAAGGGCCTGCCATGGGATGGCAGCTTGGGGCTTCTGCTGCCCGCACAGCCTGCAACAGTGCTTCAGAGGGGCTGGAGGGGAAAACAAAGACACCGGACCCTGCTGGCAAAGTTTCTGATGG
>NW_010123275.1:26236-44046 GCF_000699245.1 Pterocles gutturalis
ACACAGGGGAAGTGTTAATCCCATGGAAAGCAGGAAGAAATCACAGAGACATGGTGCTGTGTGATGTCTTACCAACCTTCGCACTGAACCAAAGCTGAGGCTCCTCCAAGCTAGGTCCTCACACCACTACTGGCTATTGTTATAAATTTGGTAGGCATTACACTCCCAGCCAATTTGACCAGCCTGACCAGAAAACAAGCAAACCCTCCACCATATGCTCACTCTGACACCAGCAGTAATGAGAACACCATAAAGGCTTCACTATTGCTACGTTACAGATGTTGCTCAGTATCTTCATGGTGCATTTCTGACGCTGAGCAGCCTGTTTGCTGGCTGTTATGAACGCATGTGGGTGCAAGGCTGTTGAAATCAATGGAGCTGCAGCAATTTCAGAGATAAATAAGCATCTGGCCCTGATGCTTCAAGCTGTCTAGCACAATGTGCACAATTGCATTCTGACATGAAGAGCTTAAGCTCAGCAATCTTCGGTTTCAGCTCTTGCCTATTATGAAAATGCATAATTATTAATACAAAAATACCGGCAGATTCAGTCAGAATTGTATTTAAAAGTCCAAGCTTTCTAGGTCAGCTCCCACAGCTTACATACAAAACTTGCCTTTGTATTTGCTTGAGAAAAGCAACAGCTTTTTATCTAAAGCCATAGTTTCCTACTGGATGGATTGGGGTCCGTATTTTCTCCTTCCAAACACATTATAACATGCTTCACATGCATGCACCCTATTCTAATTAGAAACAAAATGTAAGTTTATACACTTATCTGTCCATACTGTTACTGTTTGCACTGTGGAGCTATTTCTTCATTGTTACATCAAGATAAGCTGTTAATCAAGATGTACAGTGGAAACACGGACTTTGATGGAAGAAACAACAAAGCGCTGCACAGGGCTCAGGAGATTGGAGTCTGATCCTGGCTGGGTCACAGCCTCGCCTGATGCCTGCACACAATATTAACATCTTGAGACATGCCTTATTTCCCTGCATGCAAACTGGAGATGCCAATGCTCCCTTTGTATTTCAGGAACAGATCTCCAAGGAGGCTCCTCCTTCACCCTCTGTCTGCCCAAACTCTGGAACTAAACACCTTCACAGAAGAGTAACATGGCATTTTCCTGGCTCCTAAACTCAGTCACCCAGTCATAGAGGGGAAAGACACAGGGCTGTATGCCGCTGGGGGACACAGGCTTTCCTCCACCCCCAGTCTTGTACAAGTTCCAACTCATTTGTAACTCAGTGTAGATTTGTTTTCAGAAACAGTCAACCCCTGTAACTTTCCATTCACCTCCCATGCCACCTCCATGACAAGGATTTTTGGGCGGGCATTGTCCCCTGACTGGTGTCTTTCCAAACCAGCTCCAGGTCCAAAAGCCTTTCCCCAAGGCAAACATTCAAACACAGGAGCCTTGCCCCCCACCTGGCTCGTATCCCCACTGCACATATTCCCAGAACCTTTTCTAAAGGAAGACTATTATTTAGTTCAGCAAGTGTCTCAAGGAAAAAAATAATAATATAGAAAAAGAACGAACAAAAGCTTATAAAGTTCTGGATTTCAAATGCAGAACCTTTGCGATGCATCCTATCTTCCCCAGCTCTGAGCTTTTGACTCAAATAGTTGGAAAGAGCAGTCTGAGTGTGACAGCTCAACTAAGAGCACATGAAACAGTTGAATTCTTGCCTACAATTCTGTACCACAGCCAAATCTCTCCTAGGACTGCATTTAAAAACTGAGGATTGGGATTTGCACACTGTGAGCCACACAGTTGCCCTCAACTCTTGTTGAGAAGAGGAGCCCTCTGGAAGCCTCAGCTCAAAGCAACGACCGGAGCATCAAAGTGTGAGATAAAAGCATTTCTACCACAGCTAGCAATGCAAAGCACCGCGTTGTACAGCATTTGGATTGCAACTGTATCTGAGATGGATAAAACCAGCAAAGCGTAAACAGCCCCCTGTGAAACAGTGGTTAAATAAGGACGACAGTGACATGGACCTCTACACAAGTATTTTCCTCTTTTTCGGTCAGGATCAAAATGCTACAAGGTCCCATTCATGCCCAACTCTCTTAACTCCTAGGCTACCATTCCTCATATTACATCAGACTGTGCTCCCTAGAAGCATAGGGCTGACTTGATTTAATCAGGATGTGAGACACCAGTCCTAAGCACACTAGGAATTATAAATCCAATGACTTGACAAAGTTATTTCAACTACCCACAAATATCCGGAGGAAAAGTATCAGAAGACGTAATGATTTGTGTATCCTAAAAAGTGTCACATGTGTAGTCCATACAGTAAAATAACTAGATGATCGTAACAGTTAAAAGGCAAAAGAGTTCCAAGCAAAACCAGTGGTGTTTCATATAAAAATTTTAAAGTGAAATAACTCCTGCCTTTATACATTGCTCAGACAAATGAACTGAAGCTCAGACGAATGAACCGAATTCTACAATCCACCTTTCAAAGCCTGAAAACAAAGAATTTGGTAAATGGCTCCCATTAATCCCACATGCTTACAAGGTGAGAAGCAACACTAGGGGATACTATAATGCCTTTAGACAATGAGGCATGTTCACGTTTGCAGCAGTCAAGAGCTGGAAGAAAAATAACCAATGCTTCCTATGACTGTAATCTCTTTCCTCTCACAGACCTGGCCACACGGAAAATCTGACATTCCCTTTAGGCAGAGCTGCAGTGAGACCCTCCGTACTGCCCTATCAGATCGAATAGCTTTAACCCTCGTTCTGTGCTTACTGATACCAGTGGAAAAAAACTACAAGTGACTTTATGGGAGAAAGGAAAGACTCTTGACATATCACCTGTTGAGTGGTAATGGTTCCAGAAATGTACAAGGACATAAGGAATGGAGACAAAAATCTATGAACAGGATATGAATCGTGACTGTAAGTAACTTAAAAGCTTCTGTTTCTGAGCACTACACACTGAAATGCTTTCTCTCCACCAATAACAAAGGATACTCAAGTCATAAAAGCACTACGGCCACTATACTCAAAAGCTGTAAGTGAAGCAAACCTTGTAGATAGAGGGAACATCCCCTGCAGCTGGGGTGGGGAGGGGAAAAAAAAAAAAAACCAAACAAAACATCAAAAAGAACAAAAGCTTTCAGGATTAGAAACTTTTATCCTGGTATTCACCACTCACCTCCAAACTGGCCTGTTTTTCCTGCTATATGAGATAATCTCATAAGAGATGTTTTCTCTCTCCAAAGAGACTTGTCTTGCTTAACTTAAACTTTTCAGGTTAGAATTAAAGGGCATAATGTCTCTCCTTTAATACTGTCTCAGAAGACGTCCCTGCTGTATTACAAAGAAAGGGCCTGGCTCCTACTCCCATTGAAGTCAAGAGCAAAACTCCCACTCATTCCTATTGAGAAGAATCTAATAAAAATTGTTATTATCCTACTGCCTCCCAGCCTCCTGGCATGGCATGCAAGAGGTAACAAGGGAAATGTTTTTACCCCCTTGAGTTACTAAAACAAGAATTAAAAAAAAAAAAAAAGTATTGTAAGGGTCTACAGGCTAGTCTAGCAATTTATTCCACAAAAATGAACTGCATCAGAAAGTGTTTGAAGATTGAGCATTAAGTAGAAGCAGATGCTTGCACTTCTACAATATGTTGTTTCCTTTTTAAAAAGTTGTGTACCACCTGTTACTTCCATTTGCTGTTTTTTCCTAAGACATTGCTGGCAATGAAATTAGTCATTAAAAAGCAACCCACAAACGCTTACTTGGTTAACTAACTAGCACTTGGGAGCTGCTGGCGTCAATAAGAACAACTTCCTCAGATACTCCCTCAATAAATATTTTTCTGGCCCTGCCTCTGGGTTTCACATCTGGTATTTAGTAGAACATTAACCGAAGCATTTGGTACCGCTCAGAAAACTGCTGCTTTTTTAAACTCTCCATCTTTATACATTATGTGTCATCTCAAACTATGAAAAACAAAGTGGCCCTTTAAAAGGTCACCTATTTTTGTATATTCATAATCTCAGGCTTGCAAATGATTTGAGTGAGTGAGGTTTGGACATGTAGTCTGAATGACCAGATGCACCTGAAAGAGAACAAAAACAAGGCAGCTGGGCTGCTGTGCAGTATTGACATACTTGTGCTGACTTCAGCAGAGCCATGACAATTAGAAATCCAGTCCATTAGACTTAATACTGCCAGTATAGCTGGTTCAGAGTCACATGGGTGCCAGCTGGTTTGCCTGCACTACTGGAGAGAAGATACTACAACCACAAGATTCATTCAACACCTCCCACTTGGTTTCCTCCCCTCATGGGGCAGCCAGGCTTCCCTGGTCCCCATCTGACCCACAGGCTTCCAGGGAAGAAGGCGTTATGCAGGCACCCTTCCTGCTTTTCCACGTATGAACACTGAACACCAGGAGCATCGCACAGGTCTGCAAGGTGGGCTCTCAGTCCGCAAGACATGGCTGGTTAACATTGCAGTTTGATGCCCTCCAGACGAAACTGCGGGACGCAGCCCAGGACATGTGTTTTTGTAACTCTTTGGCGTACTGGCCAGACCACCGCCCTCCTGCCACTCAGGGCTAACAGGACTGCCCACGGAGAGTGCAAGGCAGCGCGCTGCACATCCGAACAAAGTGCTGCTGGGGGCAAACACAAGAAATCTCTAGATGGAGAAACCCTGCCTCTCTGGACCCCACGCACTGGAGCGCTCCTTATGAGAGGAGCACTTGGAACAACAACACAAGGAGCACTTCCAATCAGCTGGATATGATTTTTTTTTTTTTTGTAAGCTCCAGTTCCTTGTGACTTCAACATGAACAGCCAAGGTTCAGCCCAAATAGCTTCTGTCTCACATGACTCACTCTCTAAAGTATTTAACAGCCCTTAGCATCAAACCAAAGGATGCTGGATGGGATGTCAATGCCTTCAGCAGGGAAGCGGGTCTGTTTTTCTCTTTTCCTTTTTTATTTTAGCAAAAAGAGAAGAATATCACATAGGAAATCTGTAGGAGAGAAAGGAGTGGGCCTAAGGAAAACATCTTTGTTGTTTGGCCATGTGGACTGTCCTCACTCTCCTGCACCATACACAGCATTGCACTCCGCAGGAAGCTCTGCTGTGGGAGCTCTGCATTGCTGAAATCCCACTCTCTGTTCCTGGCAGTAGTGTATGAGAGACTGGTAACGACGAGGATATGTGAGCAGCTCTGGGAAACAACTTGAGGTGCCTAATCTTACACTGGGAACTAGAGAACTGGTACACCCCAGTACAATGTCACTTAGATTTCTTCAAGAGATCGGGTGCCTTATTACAATTGTTTATTTGCTGTGCTATAGCAGACCACTTTACAAGATAAACAGCCCAAAAAAGCAGTGATTTTAAATACAGAACCACAAAAGAATCCATGGTGTAAGCGGTGGCCACAGTTCTCATATCACTCTTTTAACAGTATAGTGGTAAATGCTCACCTAGATCTGTCTGCTTCTTCATACCTCACATTCGACATAGAACAGAAGTCTCCAAAAACCAAAAGCTTTTTGTATATTCAATGGAAAGAGAGGTTCTCCAGAAAACGGCTCAACCACATGTGAGCTTCACAGCCCTCCTGAGGTGATAATCTACAAACTCTGCTCTCTCGAGGAGAGCAGGGCAAGCACACTTTTTGCAAGCAGTAGCCACACACAAGGGCCTAATGTTAAGCTAGGCAATGCAGGTCTTTGGGCTTCTGATAAAATTCTCTACATTTTTTTTTTGTTCATAACACATGGAAATTCACCATGAATTAGTACATGTCTGGGAATTATTACCTCCATACACTACTGTTCTTCCTATGAAATATTCTGATAAGATTTCAAAACACAGGTTTGTTGGGGTTTTTTTTCAGATTCTCAGTAAAACACAACTGTTGTGCTTACACTTCATGTTTTGTTTTGAGGATTTGTATTTTATTTCCTGCAAGTGTGAAAAATTAGGAAATATTTAGGTTCAATATGTGCCCGAGCTTGCAGAGACAGGTCTGAAACAAATGGTCTTACTTTCATTCCTTTGTGCAACATACACATCTGCTATGTGACGAGCAAGGAGAGGGAAGGTGCTTTGGGGCAGTCCAGAAAGTGATGAAACAGAGTCAGACCACGAAATGCATAAAGATTTTTTCTGTGCCGTTACACGGGTCGGGTACAAGCTTAAGAGAGGATTATAAGGAAGGCTATCAAGCCAAAAGGGAGAGCTGAACATTTAGCATGCTGTGAATAAGTAACATGATCTGAACATGCCTTAGATTCACATGGGAGACAAGGGAAAATATCAGACAGAAGAACTAACAAAATTCAAAGTTTAAAATGTTTATTCAGTCTTGGTCTGGGGTTGCTCCTGCAGCATGCACTCACTGTTTGATCAGCTTACTAAAACGGGATTTCGACAACCACTTATTTAAATACAAGAAGCTTTTTTGCTCTCCATTTATGCAAGAGCATCTCTTCTCCACATGATAAATTGCGAGCAGTCCAAACACAGCTGAAAGTACCCGTATTCCGGGTCCAGGGAGAATTGGATTACTACTCACATCTAAGAGCAGACAGGAGTTTACCTATCCTTTTCAGCTGACAGCTTACCAGCCTGCACCGACTTGCCTGGTTACACGCATCACTGTTTGTGATGAGCTTTTGGTAAAAGCAGACAGTGCGTTCAACACCTGCCATCAACTTGCACCAGTGAATTAAAATGAAGAATGATGGGTCCAGAGAGAATTGGATTACTACTCACATCTAAGAGCAGACAGGAGTTTACCTATCCTTTTCAGCTGACAGCTTACCAGCCTGCACCGACTTGCCTGGTTACACGCATCACTGTTTGTGATGAGCTTTTGGTAAAAGCAGACAGTGCGTTCAACACCTGCCATCAACTTGCACCAGTGAATTAAAATGAAGAATGAACTTTCCTCAACTTCACTGTTGCTCCTTGCAAGGAGCACCCACCAAGCAGCTTCATCTACACTTTAAGCTCAGATCCTCATATCACTCTCTAATGAAAGAGTTTTTGGACTTGGCCTCATTACACCTTTGAAAGACCCATCTCATCCTGACCATTTAACTTTTTGCTTAACAAGTCACATTCAACGACACTCAGAGGCTGACAAGGAGCAGCTAAAAGAAGCATCTTCTACTCACCAAAATCAATGCTAGACCTTTTCTCACTGAACAAGGATTAACACCATGAGCAGGACTCTAGCAGTTTCATTTCAAGTACGCTGAGAACTGGAGGCTTGCTGATAAATTTTCACACCTCACCTGTTTCTCTCACTGCCTTCCCACAAACACACGACACAGCATACAAGACCACAGCAATTCTTTTTAGCATCTTGAAAATACAAACAGTATGTCTGCACAGCAGCTGGTCACAGTTATAACGCAGTATTTCAGAGCTGGTGACAAATACTGCACTCAGAAATACTCAGCAGAGATGCTGCTGCTCACTCTCCTGCTGTGGACGTGTACTCCAGAAAGACTGATGCCTTCAGACATAGGAAAAAAGAACTATGACCTCCAAGCGAGAAAAGAGGAGCTGCAGTAAGAGCAGCAATGCTGCAGCCAGAAAAAACTGCCCCCAGCACACAGATGCAGGCAACACTTGTCCCAGTTTTTACTCTATTCCTCATCCTGGAAAGGATGACAAGAACCAGCTCCAGGAAAGAAAAAACCAAAACAAAACCTATGTCTTTATCACGGCTGTGCAGTGTCACCAGATAAACCTGGTGCTTGAAAACTTCAAGTGGCTGAGATCAGCACTTTTCTTGGCTGAAGAGGAATGACCAAATAATTGTCCTTACAGCAACCACTGGGTAAAGTGAAAATGGTATTTACCGGCTCTCTTTGTATTGTTTTTCACTCAAGCCATTCAAATAACCAAAAAGCTGTCTGTACCCATTACACAAACCCTCCTCTGAACAGATAATGCCAGGTTGCAGTGGGAAATCCAGGAATCAGCATTTCTTTCCATTTGTGCTGTGTTGCAAATTTGTGTATTCCATAAACAACCTCAATAAAACATTTCAACAAAGCAGAGCAATGAACCCTCCAACAAGGTGAGCATGTGGTAACTAACAGACAAGTAATCAGCACATGTTGCAGATAACATTCTTGGCAACCGTGAGCCCTAAATTTGAAGCATGAGAAGAGAAAAATGCTACATCATAGATTCCGCTTGCAGTGCTTGCACTCAGCAGCACTGGCTTTTGGATAGCTCAACTCGTACTGCCAACAGGACACTTCCCACAGAAAACAGACATTTACACAAAAAAAACGGCAAAAATCCCAGTGGGTTTTTATTTTCACCTAAGTTTCCACCTCTGTGTCATAAAGACCTTCACTGTATAGCCCAGAAAATGTACGCATTGTCTTTGTTTAAAATACCATCAAAATACATAACACACATACATGCAGACATAGGAAGGATCCTGTCAAACTATTTGGTTTTGTTTGAACAAGCCACAGAAATTCATTAGGCAATCCACCCTAGTAAAGGTGAGATGTGCAGCATTGCCAGGGCTCTGGAAAGACTGATGCAAGACCAATAAAAACAGAAATCCCACCTTTTGGTGTCGTTGTCAGTCACAGGATATTTTTAGCTCAGGTTTCCACAATCTGAAACAAAGCAAAAGTTCTTAGTTAGTGGCAGCTATTAAAGGGAACAGGCTCTCATATTTTATTAAATGAATTAAAGACTCATGAATTGCAATATGTGATTAGCAAAATACCTTCCTTCTCTGTTTTTGGTAACGTGCAAAGTTATACCAAATTCACCTTTCCAGTGACTACAACCTCTCTGGCCATCCTAGCTCACATCCCTTCATGTGGATCAGACCATGTTCCACCAAAGAGCTCGGGCCTTCAGAATGCCTGCCCTCGTACGAAGTGGATACCCACAGAAAAGCAGGTTCCACCGAAACGCAGCCCACACTGATGGTTTCTCTTAGGATCGGAGTTTCACAGAAACAATGACTTTACAGAAAAGAGATCTGCAAGCAGAAGACCTTTTATGTATCTAGATTCACTGGGGATAATTAATCAAAAATTACAAAGGATGGTAACAGCAACAACCAAAAGTACAAGGACTCAGCAAACAAAGAACACAGATAATAGAACTTAATTTACCAAAAGCTTCCTTGTTCCCAGGAATCCCACAGTTATACTGCACTGTAAAAAATTATGTGCTTACAAGCTGCAGACCAGACTGATAGGACCTATAAACTGAATATCGTGTAACTGAGGATCATGTACCACAGAAAAGCTGCAATGGGGAAGTGCTGCTGATCACAGAGCAGAATTCTCTCTGGTGTTACAGCTGTCTATTGCATGACCTTGCACACATCCTAAACTACTTTGTGTTCTAGTTACTACTACTGCTATCCTTAGACGAGTATAATATTATCGCAACAGCATAAATGAGAATTGATTACTGCTTTGCAAATCCCAGGATTTGGGCAAGGGAGAAGCACCTCTGAAGTGCAAAGTGTTGGTATTGACAAATTGCATCGAATTGCCCAAGAAGTAGGGAGGACTGAGTTCCCTTCCCAGCTAGAAGCCAACAGCCAGCAAACAGATCATTTTCCAGTACTATCACCCTTAATGAGCATGCACCCTAGGTGGAGAACTAGAACTTCTGCCAGAACACAGGTAACAAAAATCACAGCTGAACAAAGCTGTATGAGATATTCACTGCTTGACAGGGGGAGGGTGTGGAGAAGATAAATGCTAGCAGGAGTAAAAGCACCTCGTACTTTTAGTCGACTTTGCTATGTCACCCTGTACCCAGGAGCACAGGGATTGTCACTGAAAGCCATGGGAGTCTTGCCTTTGACTTTATCAAACTTAGAAATGAAGCATTTCATTTCACAGAAAGGTAATGAAGGGCAGATTCAGTGTCCTGCCAAAGTCAACATGAGGCAGTGGAAGAATCATGAGCAGAAAGCAAGGACTTCATCCCTAGCTCCTGCTTTCAAGCATGTGGAAACTTTGTGAAAGCAACAAAAGAGTAAGTCTTGTCTTGTACACTGCTGTCATAACGAAGGAAAAAGATGGAGGTGCAACCAGGAGAAAAGTGGAAGAAAACTTAAGATCAGCTGTTTCTTCTTTCCTCCCGATTCCACAAAATGAAAAGTCAATTCTTACAATATGCTGACCAGGCATGGTCCCTATTATCTTTGGTTAATTCCATATGTCTGAGAAGGAAATCAGCTCTAAGCCGGTTAGACTTGCTAAATGAGATTTGTCTGAGGTCCCACCCCCAGGTGCAGTGTCATGCACCAAAGATTTGGCATTCTTTAGGAAGATGCAGCTTGTCCAGACACTGTTAATAATGGTCAGCAGAACACAAGCGTCTACCAACTCACACATTACACTCTCCTCTTGAGCAAAAGCCCATTCACCAACTCCTAATCTCTGAGAACCCCCCAGTCCATATCCAAAGCAAGAGATGAGTAGGGACAATACCAGAAAGATCCCTCTTATGAACTTTCTGATGAGCTTATGACAGACAAGCAAACAACCCTGGTGCCTCCAGGGAGTAGAGCTTCCAGCATCTTTAGGGCCTGGTCCACTATGTTTACTCCCTGAGGGACTCTAGAGTCACCCAATATCTTGGGTCATGACAAAAGGGTAACAGACTCTTTGCCAGCAAGATCATATGGCTGTGAAACACCAACCAGACACCTATTTACTTTTCTGCTTCAGTTACACTCAGTTAACTCTGCTCTAGGAACCTCAAGATTTCCAGAATCACAGCCCTGACTCATGCAGCCTGTGGTGAACACCCAGGACACATTTAGGAAAAGACTACTAATAAATAGTATCATGCCAATTAATTGTGTTTTCTCTGAGTCAAGCATCACTGCTACATGTTGGCATTTTATCTTCTGAATACTTGTTGGGTAATAAAATCAGGAGTCGTTTTTGAAGAACATGTCTATATTAAATAATTTATCTACTTCTTTCCTATAACTACAGTGACGCTTGCTAATGCTGTCAGCTTTTATGTGAAGCCAGTATTCCTGCAAGGAGCCACACTGACAGATCTGGTTAGCAAAATCTTTCACTACCAGCTTTCCATTAATATGCAGTAGAAAAATGTTGTCCAGTATTTGCCATCTTTCTGTCTACATCAGACCCAAGAGAAGGGCACATGCTATGCAGACAGCTGTGCTTATCCAAAATACCCATTGGCACAGCTGGACACATCAAGATCTTCTAAAACCCTGCATACGTTTCATTTCAGAAGATGGAGTGGGTTTGGCTAAAAGGGAGAAACTGAAAATCTGAAGGCAAGAGATGGATTCGGCAATGGTGATCATGAAGTGACACCACCAATTATTCCAACAGAAGGAACGAACAACTGCAGCAGATTAAGGGTAGTAAATCTCAAAAAAAAAGAAAAAAAAAAGACAGATTTCAAGCAAATCTGCACAGGTCTGCAGAGCTTCACAGGAGGCCAGAAGAGTGCAGGAAAGCTACAAGTGTTGGAACAAAAATACAAAGGTGAACTATTCATGGCAAAAGAAGGCTGGGACATCAAGTAACTACAGTGTTGACCAAAACAGAGATATGTTTAAAGAATATTAAAAAGAGCCATGTAGGTAAGTCAGCTGAAACAGATGAAATCAAACTACATTTTTAAAATTATGTAAAAAAAAACCAAACAAACTCCAAAATAAAACCACCACATACTAATGGCTGAAACCACTGAAACTGTGAACTCATGGTAGATGAGGGAAGCCCTAAAGCGCTGCCTGAAGGCATGTACAGGACCACTATAAAAAGCAAAGAGGATGACAATCACACAGGGAACTGGAGACCTGTCTAACTCAGATTCCTGAAACAAATTGCTATAAAGACCCGAAAGATGGTTAGATAATCAAAATTGTCAAATCTGCCTCTGTAAGGAACCAACCAAGAAACACTGGTCTCATCTAGTTCTCAGCTACATTATAACATATTTACTGGAAAAAGGGCAGCACAGACATGCTATACTCTTCAGGGGTTTGAATGAATTCTCAGAGGGGTCAGTCTGAGGCTTACTCCTTTGCAATATTTTGTGTGACTAACCAGAAAAAAGCACTGAGCCAAGTCTGCAAGTATTTCATTAGGTCCAAACCCGTCCAAAATCAATGCCATGAAACTCAATGATGCAAAGCACTGCAGCAGTGCTGCTGCAGAGGCAGCAAAAAGCTATGTTTCAATACACAGCTTCATCCACCAACATCTTAGCTGAAGCCCAGCGGCTGAGCCCAGATACGCGACTTGGCACGGGAGCTGGAGTGAAAACCCACATTCTTCTCTGCTGCACAGACTCTTAGGCGGAAGCAAGTCACACCCCACAGAAAAGCACAGTGACCAACTGGATATTCAGTTTCCCCAGTCAGATTTTTCCAGAGCTCGTCTGTCAGAGCCATCAACCTAGGACTGTTAACTGTTGTCTGCAACACAGACATGCCTTAGCACAGGAGATAATCCTCCAAAGTATAAAGCTAGCAGTTGTTCAGCATGTCTACAAGACTTGCAAAGGAGATTTAGGCTAATCTAACTAAATTAGGAAACTACTGAAGCTGTACACTACCTTTGCTGGACAGTCAACAAGAACCAAGTAAACAGGACGGGGATATCTCTGGGAACCTGCTTCCACAACCAAGGTCTGCGTCCTATCTCTTGCAATTCCTTCCAGCTTTTACCTTTTTTTTTTGATCTGCCTACTGCAGATAATGGACAGTCCACAATTTTTGGTTGTTTGCCTGCCTGCATGTGATCAAGCTAAGCAGCAGGAACTGCAGAGGTACTCTGCAGGCCTCATCCCTGAAAATACAGTAGGCTAATTCCCATGTTGGACAGAGGTTCACATTTGAAGCCTACTGCTGCAGCCCATTCACAGTGGTCTGTGTGAAGGAAGAACAAATGCATCTTCTGTTTCTTTAAAAAGACAGAAATTTCAAACCCCATTTTATCTCTAATTGGAGTAAGACTGTTCCTCATCTGCTGTGGTACTTTTGATAGCCTCTCTTACCACGTCTCGTGAAATGAAAAGTTTAATGAGTTCTAAAAATCCCAAAATATTTTAGATTGTTTACACATGAAAAATGATCTATGGCTTAGAGTTGAAGATCTGTGTGGCATCTTCCCTGCTGTGCAAAAAAGGCACAGATAGACATTCAGTATTGTTAAGGGAAGCTGAGAGCCTAGCTCCCCAGGAGCTATACAGAGCACATATCCTTTCAACTTCAATCTCTCAATTTCAGGGACAGGCATTTACACCAAAAGTACATTGTGCACTGTCAGAACTTCTGCAGCGACAGACCCTCAAAGCTTCTTTTCAGCTCTTTGCCTGTTCCTGTTATGCTTTTACCATTTTTTAATACTTTAACACATTTTCAAATGCAACTCAACACACTGCAAGGGTACCAACAGTGCAAGGAAATATGTAACAAAAAAAATTTACTTTCAAGAGCAATCAGTGTTGCCCTAACACTGCTCCTATTCAAGTAAATTCTTTATCATCTCATGACAAGGCACTTCTGTTAGTATGAACCTGCAAATTCTGAATTGCTTGTGAATGAGAATGGAAAGCAATGTCTTTCTCATAGCAATTCTGATTTCCAGGGAGTTTATCCTGAATCTATACAATTGCAACTAAAATTAAACCACATCCTTTTATTACCTGCTTAGCTAGTTTTCAATTTATTAGCATCAACACTGTAAGAGATAACATGGTTGGAAACTTTCTGCAATGAAAGAATTGCCTGAAACTTTTTTCTTCTTCCATGAGATTTCATACTGAAAAGCCTGACTTCAGACAGACCGGCACAGCTCTACCAAAATGCCAGGGAATGCATAGGAGCTAAGGATCCATCTTGGACACATCTCTGTGAACCACAACGTGAGTTGTTCCTTTCTCTGTAGTGCTGAAGAGACACTTGCAAAGTATGCTTGCTTTCTTCTGCTGCCACAGAATCTACATGTTCCCGTTCTCTCCCTAAAACAAATTCTTGAGTGTTTCCCCTGTTACTCTCACATCTGGTCCTGAGCCCACAAAGTCAACTGGAGCTTCACCACTGGCCGCCTCTTGCCAACCACATGACCACAATCAGCCCTGTCAATCACAACTTTTCAAGACTAAGCATTAAATGAACAGTGTCTCTCTGTGTTACAGGCTCTTACTACGTTAATGTCCAAACACCTCCCAGTCTACAGTCTTCATCGTCACAATTCTTCTACAATATGGCAAAGGATTAGTTATCCCACTACAGAAGGATAACTGAGGCATAGAGAGATTAGGTTATTTACTGCAAGTTCCCAAGAAAATATTTGAAAACAGGCACAGACCTCAATTCAGATGACATGTCAGCTGATGTAAACGTACTCATTAAACACGCTCACAGCAGCTACACAAGTTTGAAAAGTCCTAAGCAGCCCTAGTTAAAAGGTTAATAGTTGAGAAAACTACCTGACACCTACCATAGGCAGCTTCCTTTCAACAACCAGCAAATCAAAGAAGAATATAATGCAAAGCTTCAATAATACAAAGAACAACAACAAAATCAGCCAAATGACACTAATTTCTAAAAATCAAGTTCAATTATAGGTATTCTTACCAGAAATCAATAAGAGTTCTTCTGGAGTTTCTAAGTGTCACATGCATGAAGGATCACTTTGGGGAAACATCTCTCTTAATAGATAATGGGTCAATTCAATGGTAACCTTAAAGATCTGAAACAATCAAATGGGTTTACTTGGTAAATATGAATCTTGAATAATCTAGAAAGACTGCTATTCTAGACAAGAAAAAAAAGTTATCAAGTTAAAGAATTAACTTTTCTTAGCAGTTTAAACTCCAGCTTCCTGATGCACTGGCTTTAATTATAAGATGAAGCAAAGGAGTTATCTGTAGGACAGCGCTCTCTGATACCATAACTCAAAGGCACATAATAAAGCAAGGACAGGGAGTGGGCAAAGGAGTGCGCAGGTGTCAGGAGGATGGCCTTGGAGTCAGCGTGGGATGTCCTAGACAACTCTTTCTTTCCCAGCCTCTACCTGGGGTCTGGTGTCCTACCTGCATCTCCATGCCCAAACTGCTCACGCAGGGTCAGAGCAGAGTGCTGATGACACTCCACAGTGAACTCCAGCAGTTTCCACTGGACACCTACAAGTAGGGTTAGTTCGATGTTAAAAGCTTGTGCCACCTCTATACTGCAAGTGCACCTCCATTTCACTGCAGAGTTCTGAAATATAAATTCCTAAACATGTGACAGCGCAAGATAATGTAAGAATGACTGATACGGAAAATTCAGTATTTTCAGGACAGTCTTACACGGTTTCCAGAAAACAAAAAGAACTAAGACATGGACTGAAAACACAGGAGAAAAACTAAAACACTGAGTGGCTGTTCCCAAATGGAGCAACATCCATACCATGCACTTAATGAGGCAGGAGTTCTGTGGAAACAAGCAATAATGTGATCCCATAATTAAAGACTGCTTTATAAAATACATGTGCAGAAGGCTGCCACAAAGACTGCCACAAAGACTGCACAAACACCCTTTATTCCAGTATTTCCTGAAATGAGCCATTTGACTCAGCGATGTTAAAAGGTTCCTTTAACAGCTTTTTAGGTCTGTGATACATCATCTAGATGTAACTGAGGTCAAGTGCATTAAGAATCTGAGCTACATTCTGTGCTGCAACATGACAAAAGAGGCACTGTCTGAGCTACAAGGGCTGACTAGCACTCAATCTATTTCTACAGCCATACTAGAAACATATGTGGAAGTGTACAGAACTTGGAATTAATTAAAAAAAACTTTTAAATAAGGGTTTTTTTAGTTATGAATAAAACATATAAATACTAAGTCTTTGCAGAACTTGGAATTAATTAAAAAAAACTTTTAAATAAGGGGTTTTTTTAGTATTTATATGTTTTATTCATAACTAAGTCTTTGGTGGCCTCCTAGTCCCTGCATGAATGACAGTGGCATCACAGAAACAGCACATTAACAACACTACCCAGTCTAAAGGTTAATTGGGGAAGACAACAATGCATAGCAGGGCTTTCTTGGTGCCTCACCCAGAGACTTCAGTCACAAGTAACAATAGTAAACTGATTCAAAACTAGCTTAGAAATCCCATTTTTTACAGATTTATTAACGTTTAATTAGCAAGTACAAGCATCATTCTAGTTTTAAATAATCCTTCCTTGGAAGTGGCATTATCTCTATTGTATTTGTATTTCAGCCAAGGAGGAATGAACCTTCTCCTTTATTAAAAGGTCTAACACTCAGTAACATAATTAATGAGCAGCTTTGAACATGATCTTCTTTTAAAACCCTTTATTCAGGATCAGAACACTGTTTGTAATTATAGGTGCTGAGCAAAGAGCTTGTCTTAGTACATTTCAAAATGCTACATATATAATTCCTCTCCAGCCTTTTTTCAAGGTAGAGATTTTCAAAGGTTCAAGGGGCTTTCAGAATGGAGGGGTTTGATTTAGTAGGGACTGGTCACTCAAAGCTGATTCTCAGAAAACTGCTCCAACAGCCCTAAACTGACCACTCTGGCAACTTACTCATATGAGCAAAAAAACCAAGCAAGTACAGCTGCAGGATTACATAAATTAGAACACACTAGTGAAAACTCTAGACCATGTGTTGATTTGAGATAGAAAAGGGATCCAACAGGGCACACAATGTTAACCTAACCACACAGGCAGAGGCCACTTTAAGTAATTATATTCAGGAGCCACATCAAAGAGAGCAGAGGGTTTATGAAAGCTGCACACATTCTGGTCCTCAATATTTGGGTGTGCATGCATGTATGTGTCTGTATGTATATACATACACACAGAGTAATTACACAAACTTTTTTTAGTTTTTTAAAGGAGAGAGAGGAAAGGAAAGCACATGGAAAAGGAAAGGCAGCCAGGACACAAACATCTGAAGAATATACTGAAAATTAAACATCCTATTCAACTACAGTAGGTTCTACAAGTATTTTCTGAGCACTGGCTCCCACAGGCACAAGACTGCCACTGAATCAGAATGACCACTTCCCCCCTGTGAGGTAAAACCAAGAGCATACCTGATCTGAGCCTTCATGCCATGTCAATTTACAACTGTAGCACCATCCTGCTTTTCGAGAAATTTTTTTTTAATCCTGCATCACAGTAACTCTGACATTGAGTCCTTTTGCAGTGGCTGAAGTGCACACTATCTCAGGATAATGCCTTGTGCTGACTGCCAAAGACTGAATCAAGCTAATCAGCAGTGTGCTGCTGCATGCTGATGTTGACACTTCCAGGAGTCACAAAATATTCAGTTCAACTCATTAATCCTTTAATGCTGCTTCCCATCAATCACAGTACTCACTGTAATTGCCCGTTTCAAAAGAGACCAATAAGATTATTAACAGAGCAATGCAGAGGATAGCACAACAAGAAAAGGAATTCAGATGCCAAATCATTTCAACGCAAAGCCTGTACTAATGGCTGCAATCTCTTCAGATGCATCAATGTCAAACCCCAGGCAGAACAACTTGAATGTGGTCCACAGAGGTACAGTAAAACAACAAGCTGCAAAAGCACACTGCAAGCATAAATAATTTCTGAGGTGCAGTACCAGTCCCTAAAATTTAGGTACAGACATCTCAAATTACAAAGGTTGAGTCCAGAAACTCCACTGCTGACCATCTGGTCATTAGACATTTGAGCCAAGGAGACGGTTCTGCTGCTCACCTCTGGTGAGCATCTTGCCTCCACAAGCCTGCTCTGACCCTGC
>NW_010123275.1:44077-80831 GCF_000699245.1 Pterocles gutturalis
CAGAACACACGGGAACTGCAGGAAACTTAATGACTCTGCAGCCTCACTGCACCCTTCCACACTTGCAGCTCATTTTTCTCTGCTATATACAGCAAGCATACAATTCTTCAGAAAATAATTTGCTGTCTCTTACTGGTAAGTCCCACCATCCAATTTTCAGTTTCTGTCTGCACTATACCGACTTTTTGGTTTAGGCTTTCTCTCCCATTCATCCCTCTCCATTTACTGTGCAGCATTTTGCAACCTCTCAGCAATGCAGACAAACCACTTCCTGCTGTCAGTCTTCCATCACTCTTCTTGAATAACATTAGTGAGACATACACTGGCTTTGGGCAGCTGGACAAACTACACTGCTCCAGAATTTCTCCCTCAGGTTTCAGTCCTCAGCAGGTTGTTCTGCAAATACAACACTTCTCCTTCTAACTTCCCCTACACCACTTAACTGTAGCAGTGTGCTGGTGTAAGGCCAGTTGCTGTTATCCGTGTCAGCACTTCTTCCTACTATTTCCACAGGTCCCAAGGCACATGTAAGCCACGTGCTGTTAACAGCAGAGCAGTACCATCATCACCACCAAACAGATAAGGCACAAGATCTCCTGGGTTTTTCTCCTCACGATCCCCATGATTTCTCTTCTCTGCTTAGCACTGACATCTCAACTCTTCCACCTTACAAAGCTCAAGATACAAATACTCAGTTCAATACAAAGATGACTTTCCGCATCAGCTGAATGCAACAAAGTCCTGCCATCTGCGGCCCTCAGGCAGACAAGGGACATGTGCACTTGAGAGGCAAAATTTCCCTGCTAAAGACCTACAGATAACACTACATAATTACCTCATGCAGGACTCTTCTGCACTTGACCATGGAAGAAAGAGCATTCAATACAGCAAATTACCAAGAACAATCAGCAAACAGCACTCAAGTCAAATGCAATCATGGTTACATACACGGGAACATTGAGTTGATGACGTCTTTAAGGCTAGAGCCTATCTTGCACTGCCCCCAGCTCAAAGGCAAATATGCCAGCAGTAATGGTAACTGAACCAAAGAACTGGGTAATTCTGCCCTAAGGAGAGAAGGTTTGGTAAAGGTTGATTCAAAAGCCAGAACATCCCCAGCAAGAGAAAGCTTCAGCACCTACAGTTACCTGCAGGTCACTTAAGCACTGTGAAGAGATCTTGTCAAAGGTCTAGGCACAGCAGAGGAAGACATCACAAGCAGCATGGCAGGCCTAACATCACTGCAGAAGAACAAAGCGGCACTGCAGGCAAGCACAACAACCAGCCAGCACACAAGACTTGGTTGTCTGGTCACAGCCTGTGTATCTTCTTTTATTCACAGTCAGTAGGTATCAGCCTTAAGACAAGGCATAGAACCATCTCACAACTTCCCAAATGAGACAATAAATCAAAAATTAAACAAGGTAAACAAGGCAAGCAAAGAGAATACACTTTGCCATCCCAATCAGTGAACACTGTTTCCACTTTTCCTTTTCTTGAAGAATAAGAGATGGGTAAATAAAACAGAATCAATGGTTGCTGGGGGTTTTATTCACTTTCACATTTTATCTTCATAGGAAAATTATTCTCATCACCTTACCCAGTGTTAACTCCAATTACATGAACTGACAGCTTTGCTGATACCATTCATATCCATCCAGCACAGCAGTTCTGGTTCCTATCCAACACTTAAAATATCCACCCATCTATTCTATCTCTGTCAATCTCTGAATCATCTTAATTATTCAGTAATCTGCTACAACAAGGATTTCTTTAGAGAAGATTTGCTAAACATGGCATATATGGAAACCATTTCAGCAAATGATTTATTTTCTTGTCAGATTAGAAAACAAATTGATAAAAATACTCTTGCTTTCCAAGATAATGTATGTGCTACAGTAATTCTTTAGAATTCTTAGCTTCAGGGTAGAAATTCTTAAAAACATGGTAGCACCTGGACAGACCACAGAATGCAAATTCCTAATCACCTTTCAAAAAAGCACACCTTCAAATATTCAGTCCCTTTTGAAGAGGGTAAGAGGACCAACAGTACTAGTTATACCCAAAACAAGATCTAGAACCGCGGATTATAAACCATATTATTTGACAACACCTAATTCATCAAGCAAAATCTATGAGATTTCTACAAATAAGAAGGAAAAAGCTAAATCTTGCTGCACAGAGAGGATCTTTTCCTTGCATATATCTAGTTTGAATACTTTGCAACTGGTCCACTGAGGAGGTAATACATCTTACACAGACACACCTCCAAATACAGCGCTGGCTGCTGCTCTGCTGAACTGCAAGCTGGATGTCCTCCCTGCTCCTCTCTTCCCAGACGCCTGGAAAATCCTTGTGGATTTACAAGAGCAGTGACCACAGCTGTCCAGCTAAACACACAGCAGCAAACTTCTGGATGACTACCAAACACATCTTTACTCGGGCCAGGGAAAATGGTCCTGAACCCTAGTGTGGGGGCCTGCCCTACCTAAAGATTTTCCATTTCCATCGGACCGCAGGTCACAATGCCATGGGCAGCAGGAGCACCAGCAGCCACACAAGGGCATCCTGTGCAATGGTGGCTGCTGAGCACATGAGAAGGCAACACCCTCTTGCAGCGACAGCCTCCAAAGGGAAAGTAAGAGTGAAAAGGTGGTTGTGGCCTGGCTACTTCTGTAATCAAATAAACTCTTACCAGCTCTCTGGTGGTGCGTCATGCTGATGGAAGGATTATGCAGTTTTTGTGAAAAAGTATAAATTAAATCTGCTTTTCTTCTGGGGTTTTGTGGATAGTATTACTCTCTTCGTTGCAAGCAAAAGATTTCAATTTTTTTCTTTAAAATACCTTTACAAAAGTTTAAAGTTCATCAAAATGGCATTAAAAAATATTGCTGACCAAGTGCTATTTATAATATTTAATCATTAATAAAGTATTTAACACAACAAAAAGTTATTGGATTCTTTCCTCTCATTGCAAATACCTCAACATGAGCTTCCAGAGCCTTGCCCATCCCCTAAAGTAGATGCTCCGTAACAAGCAGCTAAACTTGCAAATTACCTAATATTGCAGGAAAGCATACTAATGTGAATTCTGCTTTATAATAGGAAGTGGAGGAGCCTATAAACTGTATGTGCAATTTCCAAAAGACAGATTATATTCCACTTCAAACGTTTAGACAACAGCTAAAGAAGAATAACTGAAATAACTAGAAAGCTCATTCAAACTGTGTGCTACAAGGGGAAATAAAGAATTTTCATATTATGATCTGTTTAACAATAATATAACCTCCAATGTGGTTTTCCAGTAATATACAGGAAAAAAAGGCATAATTCTATTTATTATGATATTAAAAACAATGTCTGTGCTTGCAAGTGTCCTTGAGAAAAGGTGCACAACGTACTCCTTTTTCTGCAAAGGCCATGGGGAAAAAGAAAATGAAGTATCTCAGTACTTTTTCCATCACTGACATGCTGTAACCACCAAGAAGGTTATGAGAGCCTCAGCAGCTCTCATAAAACTATTATTTTTTTTTCCTCTTCAGAATAAGCTTACTGCATTTTTACCCATTTAAAACTTCCAAGCAAATACAAGAGGATTAATTTTTTGATAAATCTAATTTTATCCAGATAGAAAAATGCAGCCATGGGAATACATACTTTTTCAGCTATCTATTGTCTGCAGATTACAACAGGTAAAGTTTTGGAAAAAAATATTACTCAGGTAAAAACAGCAAAAAGCTTTCTACTTTGACTCAAGTCTCCTTAATTTTCAAGGGTTACTTGTTTTTCTTTGACCAGCAATAAAAGATAAAATTTTCTGAATTTCAAACCATTTGCAAACAATGTGCAAGTAGTTCAGTCGAAAGAAATAAAAATTTGCAAAAATTTTAAATAAAACCATTTCCCCTAAATTTTTCTGGTGAAAGTTTGCCATCCTTTTCAACCTGCCAGAAATGTTTGTTTATATTACTCAAGCCATCCTCATTATGGCACATAAAATAAATTTCAGCAAAAATGCTGTACTGTATCTTTTAATTAAGACATTTATTATAATAAGATCCTGTTGCCATGGAAAGAATAATTTACATTATTAGATAAATTTTAAAATACTATTTTTGAAACTTGTCAGACATAGATGTTTCAGATTCTTTTCTAAATTAGCTCCTATGATAACATGACAAACCACAGAAACATTCCCAACCATTTCAGTGTTGTGTACATCAGATGTAGCAAAGAATGCTATCCACATGCTCTCCTTTAGCCTGCTTTTTGCATACAAACTTTGTTCTCTATGTACTGTTCCTGACAATTATTCCTTAGATCTCAAGTTTCCCCTATGGAAATTGCTTTATCAAACATACCAAAGTTTTAAAAGGGGATTCTATGTTCAAACCATTAAAGGAGCTTCCTTTGCAAACAGCAGCCTTCTGGGGAAAATGAATTGTATTCACTCCTCCTGTTCTTCTCGCTTTGTTGGTGGTGCTACTTAATTCACCACAAACAGATGCTTGACAAGTGTCTTGCCCTCTACCCCAAATAAATGTTTTGAAACTAGAAAAGAGATCAGTACTTCAGTGGTTTTTTTTTTTCCCTAGGAGAATTTGCAGTATATTATACAGTAGCAAACCTCACCAACTGAAAGAAGAAAATCTGCATGCAGTACAATGGTAGGGTGCCAGAGATCGGCGTAACTCCTCCTCAACCTTCTTTTTTATGGCATCTCTATCAGGTCAGCAATAGACAAGGACACAGCAGAGCACTCCACCCAGACACCACAGCAGGAAAAACTGGATATTCCTCAGAGCACTCACTGCAGAGCTGGGAACCTGACCACAGCTTTCCTCTCCATTCTCAAATGAGAATCAATATAAGGAAAGATAAGACACTCTTAGAAGTGCATGTATTTACCTTGTATTTTATACATTTACATGCTACATCTTTTATGTTCTGTGCTTTCCTAAAACACACAGGGGTTTTTTGCCTCTAACTATCATATACTACAGTCTCAGCGCTTGGGACAGCTGGGATATTCTACTTAGTAGTTATTTCCTGATCCTTCCATCATTTTCCCATCAGTACAGACACTCTTAGCCATTCAGGCACAGTATATTACAGCATCTTATTTCCATTTATCCTTGAATGATCAAAACAATATTTCAGAAGCACACTAAAATATTTAAAAGGAACAACAGACATTTGAAAAGATAAAATAAACAGAGGTACTGACACAATGCCACACCACCATTCCACGTCATCTCCTGGGTACAAGAACTGCATAGTGTATGGCACACCACCTCTTTCCAGACACTCTTTACACCTTCAAATGGTCTTCCAAGCATGTTCCTCTTTATCAAGTTTGACTTCACTTTAGGCATTATTAGAGAGAAAACCTCAAAGTGGACCAGTACAAACAGTTTCAGCTCTCAATTCCCAAAAACTACACTGACATGGATGCTTGCCTAGCCTTCTCCCCATACCTGCAGCATACACCTCCAAAACTAAAAGAAAGAAAAAAAGCAAAGCAGTGCTACTGCAGCATAATCCATGTCGACACCTACACAGTCTCAAAGGTAGGGTCTGAAACACAACCAAAGTAACTCACTGGCTTTTGTAGTCCTTATCACAACTGTACGCAGCTGCCTCACTGCCACCAAGTCACTCTTGCAGCAGAACAGACAAGAGCAGAGTCCTGTGTGACAGAAACCTAAGACAGCTGCTCTGACCACACAGCCCAGAAACACCTTTGGCACTGCATCCCAGGAGCTGTACAGCTGCAATCGTGCAGCGTTTGTTCACAGGCTAATTGCCTTCACATCTCCATTAATATCCCCACTCCTGGGTCTTGGGCTACATCATACAGCACACCACTTCGTTAGCTACATATGGTCACCTAAATGGAGTTTACATACAAAACAATGACTAAACCTGGCTTTCCAGGGTTCAGGTACAATTCAGTACCCTATTTCTTAGAGCAGAAATCCAAGCCGTGGCTTTTATTCTTTCACAGAACTTCAGTGTAACAGAAATACAGTTCTCTGTTAAAGCACACAGGCTGTTAAATAGCACTTGTCCTCGTTCAACTTAATTTGCAAAATCACAAATCCAGTTTTACAACTGATTTTAACTGAATCTGTCATCCAGTGGGCAACATCTGCTGCACATTACTAAGACCCACTTCTGCTGTACAGGAAGAGAGGCTATTACTGCTGCTGCCAGCTTTGCAACTTGGTTGGTTTTCAGCTAGAAGGTGGTCTTTGCACCACCACGTGGCACACGCACAAGTAAAACTAGTTGTGTCAGTGCAAAGCAAAGCTCAGCAATAACCCAGTCACGCACAGAACATTTCACTAGTCCTCCCTGCAAACGTGACTCCTCATCTAGCTCTCACTGCCATGAAAACAACCATAAGGGGATTAAAGGACAGATGTCTCACTGCCTTCCTCTTCCCACCCTTAAAAATCTAACTATCAGGCTGGCCTGATTTACACAAAAAAAAAAAAAAAAAAAAATCCTTGTTTGCCAGCATATACTACCCCTGGTGATGTGAAGAGTTTCAGACAGGCCTGTGATTCAAAGATCATGGAGAAGAACTAGATGCAACGTTTGAAGGGAAAAACTGCTCTCCCTTTCAAATGCAGATAAAACACAAATCGACCCTGTAATAGTTAGGTTAAAACATCATGAGCGTCCTCTTTGGGTGTCCAGGGCTGTCTGGCGTATTTAGGCTAATTAGCATAATTTATTACTCTTTGACCTCTCTTTTCAAGAGTGCTGAGCCATGTGCTCTGCTTCTCGGCCTGTGGGAATTACAGGACATGGGTGGACCAAAGAACCACCACTTCAGGAAAGAGGGGAGTGCAGCAGGGAGACAGTATGTCAAGAGACCAAGAAACAGAACAATTCAAAAAGGAAAAGGTAAAAAAAATATGCAGAAGGGAAACAACTCTTATAGGTTGTCTGATAAGAAATTATTTCAGCAGAAAGATGAACCACAAGGATTAACTTGAGAGAACACCTGGGTATGGTACAGTGTGGTGAGCAGCTGGTACAACAGCATACCTCGTTACCCACCAGTGCTCTTGTGAACACCTCACACCTGCTCCTCAGTCATTTTGGAGCAGAGTTCACAGTTCTGCTATTAGCACAGGAGCTGTTGCAACCCACTTCTTAAGAAGTACCATTAGCCAAAGATGTACATTTTCAGCCCTTCAGAAAGCAAAACCAGTAAGGGACAGCTCTGTCCAGCTCAGGGGAGAAACCACTTTCTGCAGCCCTCCAAAGGCAGCTATCCCCCTTCAAGGGAAGAAGTACATGAGCAGGTTTTGGACAACAGAAAGCAAACATTTCACTGATGTGTGGGAACAGCAGGGCATGGCAGTCAGCAGATCTGGCTTCTACACAACACATCCACCACCACCCCCGAATAACTCTGGGTGAATCAGTGCCCAGCACCCCTCCATCCTTGTCGTGCTCTGATGTCAGTTGTCCAGACCAACAATTTACATCTCACCACAAGTCTTTCTGTTGTCTAGCCTGGGCAGGCTCCCTTGCAGTGTGTAGATGCTGCTACAGCACAAATAGTTTTATAGCAAGGATCCTTAGCATCCAGAATCAATGTAAGCTAGCTATGTGAAAACTTAAGTCCCAGTTTCAAGAGTCATTTATACATTTCTCAGTCTTGCTGCAACTCAGCAGGCTCCACTTGACATCTCTCTGAAGGCACGAGGATTTCCACAGAGCTACTTCACTTCTCCTATGCAGGCTGAGTGGAAAAGGGAAAGCTCTGGTTTAGAAGCTAAACAACATCTCCAAGCCCAGTAAGAAAAATAATAAATACATACCCTGGAACATATCCAAACATACTGATAAATTTGGGTTTTGCTGACCTCAGTGACCTTCTGTCCTAAATTAGCTGCTGAAATCCAAACTGATTTTCTTCTCTGTCCTTTTGGCTTTCAGACAGCTCTGACAGTTCCATCACCATTGCCTTGTTTATCTCCTCCTTATGCCTTCTCATCTGCACAAATATTTATTTTTGCTTCTTCTATGTATACAGTTTTCATGACCACCAGAAGGCACTTCAGAAGGATTAACAACAATTTCTGTACTCATTTGATGGACACACTGCTTTGTTTTCCACTCTATTTAGGAAGGGAAAAGAAATATTGATTAGTGATCGTCAACCGTTCTTCAGCTTCTCTCCCAGCAATTGTATTAGTGTCTCATTTACAACATTACACCCTTAAACCAAATTAATCATTGGCTTCAGGGATTATAGCTCCAAGAAGATCAGAATATCAGAGGCCTAAATCACCTCCTTGGAAAATAACTCTTCTCACAAACTTGTGATGCACATCTGGTGCAGTCCTGTCAGTCTTAGTCAAGAACATCAAAATATACAAATATGTTTGTCAGCAGAAGACTGTGCAGGAACACAGTTTGTAGTTACGGTATCAGTAATACTTTAAAGGATTGGAAGTCCAGGCAATCAGTAGTTCTATAAGACACCCTTGTAAGAAATCTCCTATTATTTTCAGACTATCTCCCAGCACGGGGGAAGAAACCTATCACTCAGTCAGTCCTAAACACCACTTTTTAAACAAGTATGATGCAATTCTGGCTTTGTAGTGGCACCAATGACATACTAGAGGTTTCAGCCTTTTAAAGCATATTTAACTGTGGAAACAAACACAAAATCCCCAAACCAATGAGTGGAACTCATTGGTCATTATTTTCTGCAGGAACCCAACTCATAGTAAAAAGGCAGTGAAACAAAGCAACTGTACCCTAACTGAAATCAGTAATTAACAGCCAGAAAGAAGCAGCAAAACCAGGAACCACAACATAGAAAATGAAGAATCATTTTATGCAAATACAATTCATTTAGTATCAGGACACTTTAAAATTATGTTTTGTTTACATTCACAGAAGACCACTTTTACTGCCTGCAGTACATTTATTTTTTAATTAAAATACAATTAGTATCAGTGGAAATAAAATTATCATCCTATTAAGAAAAGGTCCCCTGGTATGCAACAACTTAACAAGTGTGAAAATAAAATACTGTTGTCTCTTTTTTTTTTTATATCAAACGTGTCATGGAGCCACAGATTAAATCAGGACCTCACATGAGTCACGTGCTGCATCACAAATACTATAAGGACTTCTGTTCTGAATAGTTTCTCATTTAAAGACACCAAAGACATCCCTGCCCTCCCAAGGGGGGCTGCACAGCTCCCAGCAGCACCTGCCTAAGCAGGGAAGACAAGGAGCAGTGAAGGCAGAGGTCCTGGTATCCAAGCACCTCCCAAACCTCCCAGTTCCTCCTCCCACACAAGCACACCTCCACACACCACAGCTGCTGCCTGGGGCAATACCCAAATACGACATGTTTAGGAAACACCAATGTATGTGTTTTTAATCCTGACCCAAGCAATGTTAGCAGGAAAAGAAAGAGACCACACAGGAGAACTAATTAAATATCTCTACCCAGACACACTTGGTTTCTTCATTTTCTTATTGTTGGTTTGGCTGGTTTTGATTTGCTTCTTCAACATTTATTTGTCTTTGTGTGTGATCCATCTATTCAAATACAACTGCAAAGAATGTACCAGTCTTCCTGAGTAGTAACAACACTGGGACAGCAGAAACAAATAAACATTTTACTCCCAAAGAATGTGTTAATACTGAGAAAAGTAAAGCACTCCTGGGTGGATTTCAGTAATTTAAGCAAATAGACCTTTAGTAGTTAAACAACACACCGCCTATAGGCAACATCGCCTGCAGAAAGCCCTTTAAACCAGTTTAGATCTCCTACTCCATCTCCCCTTCTCACTCACCCAGACAGACGAGAAACAAATGTTTCTAGAGAATTACCACAGTGATACTCCCCCAAGACAGAGAAGCAATGTGATTTGTTCAGGAAATATTCTATGGTAGATTTTCACAAACCTCATTTTGCCATGCGTGTGACGCTTTCGGCTCAGGCCGCATAGGGTCTGCTGTGATACAAGGAGCCTCTGAGGCCCACATCCGTTGGCAGAGCCCCACTGAGAGCCCCTATGAACAGGGTAATTTTAACTACGTCTGCCAGTTTTGGTCGCGAGGAGATATAAATGAACTCAGGGCCACAGACAGCTGTGGCTTTATGGTGCCTGACATGGCCTACAGACCTGTCTCAAACTGCAGTGTAAAAGAAAGCACAGAACAGCACCAGACAAATTACAAAAACTAATTCTGTCTGACTAGAACTTACCAGATAAAATTTCAGGGGCCAGCAAGATTTCTGCTCTGTTACGAGTGGCGGACACCCAAATATCATGTTCATATGTTCACATGCCATGTTCATTTGCTAAGGGATACTGGGCACGGCTCAGACCTGGCAGGGAGCCCCAGAGCAGTAACGTACCGGAACAAAGAGATCATTGTGAAAGCAGTAAATCTTAATAACATACTGATATTAGCCACAAACGAAAGGTGCTGTTTATCTCAAGCACTTTAAGAGCTTCTGAAAGACATTTTCAACCTTTAAAGAAAGAAATTTTATAGTCTAAGCATTTTCATAGCAGATTCCCAAGGAGGTACCGAGACACAAACCAGAAGCCAGTCTCACTCCTCTATTTTTCTCCCAGGCTCATGCACTTTTCACATCCTACCTCACAAAAGTCAGCCTTAACCAGGCAGAAGAAATTTAACCTTGGCACAAGCTATAACAACAGCCAGCAGCTTGATCTTGGTAGAAACATTTGTCACCCACAGACTGGCCAGAGGAGAAAAAAAGTAACCTACCATGAGTGGACACGTTCTGCTGCTGAGAGAGAAGAGCTGCAGTGCAGAAATAGCTATTTTGGGCATGAATTGCGTGTGGACCCTGTGGTTGTTCAGCAGCTGAACAACACTGTTAAGTGTCAGAAACAAAACCTGCCTCTTCCTATCTTTGCTATTATCTTCTGTTGACCTATCTGGGCCTGTGCACCCTCTCTCTTCAGCAAAAACAGTACAGCTCTTTCCATGGCACTTAAAATTGACTCTTTGCTGGGCCAAGAACATCACACAGAAAAGTCCCTTTTAACAAGCAGATACAGCATACAAAGACAGGAACGGAAAAAAACCTACTGTTTCACGAAAGCTACTCTACTAGTCCTGAATATCCGCTGATGTTCCCTCTCTGTTCTTCACAACTCTACTCATATTTACATATAATTATTGTTCAATGACTTACAGCAGGCTCAGGGAGGACCTGCACACCTGCTTTACTCTGTGTTGCACTCAAAGTCAATGCTAGAACTCAAATTGATGATTATTGTTTAATGACTTACAGCAGGCTCCCCAAAATAGAATGGCAGCAGGAGTGAGCTGGGATGAGGGAGGACCTGCACACCTGCTTTACTCTGTGTTGCACTCAAAGTCAATGCTAGAACTCAAATTGATGGTTGCACAAGTCACAGCAGAGCTGACAACCCTCAGCACATCTGATCTTTGTCATCAGTTTACATTCAAGAGGCCATGGCCTTCACACAGAATTAGAATTACAGAATGATACAGGTTGGAAGGGTCTCTGGAGGTCTCTAGTCCAAGCACCTATCCCAAGCAGGTCACCCAGACCTCATCCTGTCAAACTTCAAAAGACTTCCAGGACCAAAAAGTCTACAACCTCTCACAGCCTCTGTTCCAGTGTTTGTCCATCCTCACAGTATAAAAGTTTTTTTCCTATATGTACCTGGAATTTCCCCTGTTGCAACTTGTATCCTTTGCCCTGACCCTTTCATCATGCACTTCCAAGAAGAGTTTGGCAGCACCTTTTCTATATCCTCCTTACCCACAAGGTAGCTAAAGGCAGCATTGAGACTCCCCCAGGACCTCCCCTCTTCCAGATCAATGAAAAACATTTCTCTGTCTCTCTTCATACATCATTGTCCCCTTAATCACCCTAGCAGCCCTCCACTGGACTCATTCCGATACATACCAATGTTGTTCTTACACTGAGGAACCACAACCTGGACGTAATATTCTAGATGCGAGCTCTCATACTCAGCTGTGATTGTAGAGCTCACCTGCCTGAAGGGTGGGCTGTAGCACATTTCAGATAAAAACAACGCACTTGCATGCTCTGAGACATGAAAGCACTATAGTTCTGCTTTTTACAGAAACTGCAGCGGGGAGCTCCCAAAGACAGGCAAAAGATGCCCACCAGAAATTCTGATTTACCTTCTGTCAAATCTTTGCTCTTAACTCACTTTGCAGCAAGACCTCGGCTCCCAGCATGAAGTGTTCTGGAGATTCCACTGTGCTTCCTCTGTCCTGAAAGCTCACCTGTGCACACCTTTATGCAGCGTATTACATCTCAACAAAAGTGTGTGTGTATTTCCTGGATACAAGCTCCGGTTTAGAGCTAAATCTTATTGGGAAACAGCATGATAGTCCCCAATGACACATTACACCACCATTGTGGAATTTCCCAGAGTTGCAGTGGGACATGTGGAGTTCAGGCCTCTCAGCACAGCCTGCTAGGACAGACTGTATGTCTCACACAGAAGGGAGCAACCGTTTGAGCTCCCAGCAGAGGGACTCCTGACCTAGAAGAAAACATAATAAAACTTCCCTAAGTGACACAGAAAGCTGAGCCCGAGTGAAAGTCAAAACACTCAACAGGTCCTGAAAACAAACCTGAGCCTCTGTGCAGCAAGAGCATCTAAACAGTTGTTCAGCAGCCGCAACATCTTTAACAAATCACCAGCATCATTTGGTCAGACAGACACAGTGAAACCTAAGAACCCCAACAGACCATATCAGACTTCTCAGGACAACTGCTTGAGCTTGCACACGGGAACTATGCAGTTGTTGCCAGCAAGCATCTGATCTACTGCCTATGGGAGAGTCAAGTCTAAGTCTGCAGGGAAGGCCTAGTAACAGGAGAGGTTACAAACTACAGCATACATTCCTAACCAGCCAGCAAGAAATTGCAGGACTCATCCAGCTACAAGATACCACTGGTTTATGTCAGCAGAGAATGCCCTTGATTGTCACCCAACACACGTAATCCTGGCCAGCAAGTGTAAGGCCCTGAAAGTGTCCTGCCTACAATACAGGTGTACACATCTTCCAACAATTACAGGCTGGACCAATCCTATTTGTTTTCACTTCACCCACTCATCCATACCAGTATTCCCAAGTCTTTTAATCTCCCTTCCCAAATTGCCATAGAATTGAAAAGGGACCAAGCATTAGCTGAGGTGTCAGCTCCAACTGCCAGCAGTTCCAAAGGCTGAAATGCAAACACTTGCTCTAAATTGAGAGCTGGACCTCAATTGCAAGAAAGTTTTTTTTAAAAAATTAAACACAAAGCTGGCCTTCCTATACAGAATTGAAGAGGGACCAAGCATTAGCTGAGGTGTCAGCCTGCAAGTGCTGCTAGCAGCTCCAACTGCCAGCAGTTCCAAAGGCTGAAATGCAAACACTTGCTCTAAATTGAGAGCTGGACCTCAATTGCAAGAAAGTTTTTTTTAAAAAATTAAACACAAAGCTGGCCTTCCTATACTGCCTACAAGAAAACGCACTGGTAGTTCTCCAGCATCATAAACACATCTCCTACTCAAGATTGCCACCCCACAAGCTGTTAACCCCAGGCACTCGCATGAATTTGTTGAACCAAGCTAGGTTAGCACAGAGTTACCACTGCACAATAACTCAGTTCACCAAACTGGGAGAGGGGGCCTGCAAACACCAGTAGCTCACCCAGGAATTGACATCAGTGGCTGAAGCATTAACCTCTGGCACAAGCACAGGTCCTCTAAGAAGAGGAAAAAAACACAAGCAAATATTATTTTGGATAGTACCACAGCATTTCCTACCTGCAGTACTCTTCCCCAGGCCTCACTGTGCTGATCCACCCAGCCCCTGTGCAAACAGCCTATGTGAAATTCCTTGATGCAGTCCAGCTGCTGATGGACAGAAATCCAGGTCACAAGATCCATTATCCACACAGGTGGCCCCTTCAGTGGCACCATCAGCAAAGAGGCCAAGGACTGAATGGTCACACACCTCAGATGCAAGGGATGGCTCGCCCCCCAGTAATTTATTCAGTTATTGATGGAAAAATATTCGTGCATGAATTATTAAATGTTATTTCTCCATCTTTGAGGCTAGATGAATAATGAAAACAATGATTCACAAATGGCTTATTACAAAAACAATTGAACAAACACTAAGATCTGCTATTTCCAGAGGATTGTTTCAGCAACTCCACCTCAAAGTGCCAGGGTGGAGTCTCCAGGTCTGGCTCTGCACAGGAGGACACTATCTCAAATGTTGCACCCATTCTGCACATTTGCTTTTCCTGTTTCTCTGTGCTTCAGGACTATTCCATCCAGCTTCCAGAACAGTGCAAAAATTCATTTTCAAAACAGAAACACATAAATTAACTCTTCAAATTAAACGGATGTATTTGTTTTTCCTTCAGGAAACTGTGTATTCAATATGCCTGACACTATTACTAGTTTACCAAACAAACCACAAAGAATTATTGCAAAGCAGGCTGGAATGACTTCCTGGAGACCACTCAGGTTTTGTGCAAGGCGCTGGTGCTCCTCGCAGTGCAGGATGGAGAGGAATGGAGACCCATCGCAAGTGCAGAGCCGCAGTGGAGGCAAGGCTTCCCAGAGCAAACCACTCCTTTCCAAAGGACCCCAGTGGAACCAGAATGGCTCTCTATAGCGTGCGCTGCAGGATCAGGGTCTGTACCCACAAATGTGCATCTGCACAGCACGGTCACAACATGCCTGCATGACTAAGAAGCCAGGTCCCACTGAAAGCCAGTGGCACGCAGGGACACAACCTTAAATACACCTGTGTCTCTAGAGGTGCAGACGAGTGCATGCTAGGATTTACCAACACTGCCCAGGCACCTCACCTCCCAGCACTTCCAGTAAGAGCTAGGACTTGTAGACATCGGGATTGTTTGCAACTGCAGAAAGGTTAAGCACACTTCAAAAAAAAAAAAAAAAAAAAAGGAAATCACCAATGCATTTTAAAATGTTCTACCCAAACCAGCAAGATATCAAGTCCTAACAGTAAAATTGCATTTTTCCTTCTGAGATGGCAGTTCTCACCACAGTGATCCAACCCCAGATGACAGACTGCTAGGAATTTTTTTTAATCTGATATAACCTAAATATAATTTTTTTTAATGATGTGGTTGGTTAAAGAAACCAACTCTCAGGAGAACACATCTAAAGCCAACTTCCAATGCCAATTTTTTTTAATTGCCAAGTTATTATTATCCTGTAATCCCTAAAGATACTGAAAGTTCTTACAATGGAAACACAGCCTTAACTACAGAAAAAATAATATTCTGGTATCTGAGCGCACACAGTTCATTTTTTGGTTGACATCAGATGTTAAAGTAGTAACAATTCCTGATTTCCTGAAGTTGCATTTCTTTGCCAGAAAAATACTTGTCCCCAAGAACAAAACAAAAAACCTCCTGTGACAGGTGGTCTTCACCACTATAACCACCTGACCCAGGAGACAAGCCAGGGCTTTTCTATTTTTAGACACTAAATCAACTTCTATTAAACAGAACTCCCGTCTTTTTGAGCAGCAAAACCTATTGCTGTAGAATGCTGACTTTAATGATGATGGCAGACATAAGAAAAAATGAGGGAGAAAAAAGGAGTAATTGCTAGCTGATTAGATAATCTGAACACAATGCAAAAGTACTGAAGATAATGAGCATTAGGAAAAGTAAACTGAGTGACAAGCTCACATGTTCTCTCCCTCTCCATTGAAATAAAAACTTAGCTATGACCACTAAAGCTTTTTTCCTCATTCCATCTCCCGAGCTGAAATAATGACACTTTTTGAGGAGAAATATTGTCCCTGTACTCAAGACCTAAAGGCCTTCATGTCCTTTGTTCTTACACTGCATGGTGACAGGCCATCAACATCAATGGCAGGCCATCCATCAAGGTCTGGGTACTCTGCTTCCCCTCCATGAGTTACCCCCAAGTCCCCTGGGACAACTGAGCTGCAGACACAGGGCCTTCAGCCAGGCGGCACCCGGGAAGCCCAAATGCCCACCCCACACAGCTCCATGCAGTCACCGACCCAGGCACCAAGCTGCTCAGAAGGGAAACATTTTACTTTGCATTACATATGAGGGAACACATTACATGTGCAGCAGCAAGCCCCCAGAAGCTGCATGGGATTTTATGGGATGGTATACAAAGAAATTCAGCATTTTTGTGTCATGTTAAGTCATCATTTGCCAGAACTTCTGGGAAAGAATCTGGAGATTATAATTTTTTTTTTCTCCACACCAAGTGCTGAGGAGTTTTGGGCCCATCTGCCCCTGACAGAGGTTCAATGTAAAGTCCTTACATATCAGCATATCAGAAAGAGCAGACAAAGAAACACGCAAAAGGAGCTTGCTACTCTCAGAAGGAAGCTGGGAGTCCCAGCTGTACCTCAGTTCCAATTAGCTGCTTCAGGAACTTTTCTCACAAGAGAATGTATTCTGAAAAAATAAATACACACTCTGATTAAGTAAATTGTGAGGCGTTTATTTGCAATTCTGCAATCCCCAAGGGACTCCAAGACCAATCTCTCTGGTGTTTCATCTACAGTAATTTAATAGTTCACATTGGAAGACCTATGGTCAACAGTGAAGATACCTGGACAAATCTTGAGTACATTATTCACCCTAGTCCCACTGATTCACAGGCACTTCTAGGACAGTGAAAGCAAACAAGATTTAGCAGTCCACTACCTGCCCCAATGATTAGTAGAGCAAGCTGTTTTCCCTGCTGGGATCAACAGCTCCACAGCTAACAGCTTCCCCTGCAAGCACCTTCAAGTTAGGCATGCAACAAGAGGCAAAAACAAATGTGTTCCTCCATTCACATTCCACTTTGCTAAAGTCACTGCACGATTGAATTCCCCACTCCCACTAACAGAGACATGCATCATAAGGTGAGCCTTCCAGATTCACACATCCAAACCATTCTGAGCTATGCTAAACACTGTGTCTTCTGATCCATTTGGGGCTAGGTTTTTAATTTTTTTTTCTTCCCACATGCCCTTCCTTTACTTGCCAGGAACTGAGTTTGTCATTATTATTTCAAGTAATGTTGCCCCAGCCTTGCAGCATCTCAGAGATCTGGAAAAGCAAAGTACTCTTTTTATGTAGAGTGTACTTGATAACAAGATTAATAAAAACTACACAGCTTTAAAGGGCCATCTTGGGTAAGTGAAGCAAGAGCACAAGTTCTTTACAATGGATAAAAGGCAATTCTAAGCCTCATCTGTTACTAATCAATAAAACTGAACAGCCTCTGAAGAGTGTCTCCATTTCCAGGCCACACTGTGCACTGCCAAATATTCAAAAAGTGACTGTCCATGATCTTTTCAGGAACTCGCAATGACTTGAACACTATTTATATAAGTGTTATAAATTATTTGCTATACATAAAATGTGTGAATGAAAAGCATCTTCTTTCGATATGATAACATAAATTAAACACTATATTGGGCTGGTCAATATACTGCTGTAAAGCAAAAGATCTGTGTACACTGGTGACAAGCATCCCTCCCACGCTGCACACCATAGAAGGTGTCAATATAAGTGTGAAAATTAATTTCTCTTCAATCACTAAGAGAAATTAAATTTCATCAAGGAAGTGTTTAGCCCAACAATCCTCCCTCTACCAAAAAGCAGCATAATTGTTAAAAAACTTTTGAGATTCTTTCCTAAACAAAATGATGGATGTTTGTGCTAACTTTCAGGTTTTGCCACCTAAATATTATCAGATACAAGACAAAAAATGTTTCATTTACAGATGAAAGGATGAACTTCAATGCTTTGATGCAGAATATCTGAACACTTTTTTCAGAGCAACTGTATGAGTAATTCTGCTGGAAATTGTGAGGAGGTGATAAATGACCTGTAGAGTTCTCCAACTGGTTTTCTATGCATATGCTCCAGTTGATAAAACACAACTTACGTAATTAGGACAAGACAATTGAGCAGTGAAGACAGCACAGGAAATGCCATTTCTGCCATTAGCCAAAATGCTTATGTGGCATTTACATTCTCAGGGAATCATCAGGAAAGTTTGTTCTTTTTTTCTTCCTTGAGAACAGAAGCACAAGTGTTTATAAGAATCAAGAACACCTCCTTTTTTTTCTCCACCCACATGGACTTGGCAGCATGTCCCAGTATTTTGTGATGTCAGCTTTGAAAAACCTGCATTACATTGCTTCAGGGCCTCTGAGAAAATAAAAACAACTAAACTACACACAGATTTAAGACCTGCCCTTTTCTCCTCTGTGTGCCCTGCATTCAAAGAGACACTTGTTGGTTCCCCTAATAAGTTTGGTCCCAATTCAGCTGCTGATTGGAGTTGGCTCATGGAATTAACATTTATGATATGAACTGATGAACATTTATGAATCGGGAGGTCTGTATGTTCACCTGGGCAGTGCGTGGTGCTATCAGCAGTGCAGCTGGAAAGTGTTAGGGCTTTAAGAACCTACACCAAAAGTCATATTCTTGAGCTCAAAACCATGAAGAAAATAACAGAATCACCCAGAGATCCTTGCAGGACAGAGGAACTGTAAAGCACCATTTCCCCCAGAAGGCAGCACTCTCCTGTGGCTGCCATTTCCATCAGCATTCCCTGGTAACTGTCAGTTCCACCAAAGAGCCAAACACAAACACCTACCTTGGAAGTAACACAGGAGTCCAGGACCAGGGGAGCAGGAACACTGACAAAATGCTCAGTTCAAGCATGCCTTTCCTCTCTGGATCCCTTGGCATCAACATGGTTCTCCCTATATATTTAGAAGCACCCCTCAGCTTAGCGCATCATAATGCCAGCCAAATCTGCAAGGCCAGATTGAAACCCGCCTTTTTGTTAATACACCTACAATTCTCAAATTTATACCCACAGATTCTCTCCTAACATAGGCTGTTCATCAAAGGATGAATTTTGCCCCAAAGGCTTGGAAGGTCTAAGGACAGTGCCACAGCAGAGTGTGCACCGGTCGGAGGACAGCAAAAGGAATAATCACACACTGGTAAGCACATAATCACACTTTAGATGCTAATCCTGCAATGTAGCCTGCAAGCACAGTCTCCATCGCTAATGAAGAGGCTGGGACCTCACATGCATGCATCGATGCCACAGATACCTGTTTTTTTGCTGAGGACTAGGGCCTCAATCACAACTGGTAAAAACACCCAAAACGAGATTTTCACCCTGACTAGAAAATGCCAAAATTAAACTCTGATAAATAACTAAAAATTAACTAATGGCCAACAACTAATTCAGGCACAGATTTCACTTATACCTAAAGAGTAAATCCTGTTTGGTGGCATTTAAGCAGGAGACCTTCCATTGACACATCGACATTTATAAAGCCTGCTAGCTATTTTACCAGAAAATAACTCTATCACACTCATAACAAGATTTCCAGAGATTACAGTCTGAGCTAAATTGTTGTACTATCAAGTCCACAGAATACCATATAAAGGAATAGTAAATAGAAGTGAGAGTTACCTTTGAAACAATGCAGTTAGATTCTGACCAAACATAAACTGATGTCTCTCTCCCCGCTACTTCAGTGGAGTACAGAAAGGAAACATGAATGCTTACCTCTGTGCATGCATATGCACACACATTTTTACATTAATTTGCCTACTTGTGTTCATGGCCCAAACAGGTAGGAAAACTCCCTCCTCCTCCCCAAAAGTCACAATGCAAGTTACATGCAATTATTGGCAAGTGATATTGAAGGATCTGTACTTTCTTCTTTCTACTGAAAGATCTGATCTTTCAAGAAAGATGTTGCAGAGCTGACAGGCCACTGATTTTGTTACACAATGCCCCTCATCCCCAAGGGCTCCCTTCATAAATCCCCATACATCAGCAATTAAGCCACAATCTTTAGCAAGGTCTATATGCTGCTCACTTGTAGGGCAGTCTAGAAAATTATGGCAAATTTACTACTTCTGATAAGCGTAATGAACAAAGAAGAAAATCTGCAAATCACTAGCAATCTCATCCAAGTTCTTATTGTCCTTCCCACAGGCTTTGTAGAGAATAAATGAAAGCTATAGGCTTGTAATAAAATGGGTGCTATACTAACTTTGCCAACTGAAAATAAAACATTCTTTAAATCTTCTGAGGATTCTAGGTAAAGAATGTCTCAGTAGGAGTGACAGATTGTATTAGTGATGATTATGGGCTCTCCCACAAGTTAGAATCTGCCTTCTGAAACTCTTTCAATGGAAGATGCTAATTAATAATACATGGCTCTTTTCATTTAATCAAATGGGATTTAGATCACATATCATCACCTTTCTATCCTTTATTCCTGCTCTCCTATTGAATTCACACTGAAATTCCAGGCCTGATCCGCTCTCCAGGGCCCCTGGTAAAGTCCTCCGTGACAGCTGCCTTCCTTAAGGACAGTAAAACTGTCAATCAAGAAGCTGAGACTCACACCTGAAGCTGACATCAGCTTCTTAATAACCAGCTTACAACTGCATAACTTCTCCCACTGCAATGGGAAACAGATCACAGAACCTTCCCCTCCTTGCAGAGCCACAAACAAAACCTGTTTCTTCCCTTTAGGGTCCTCACTGCTACAATCTGTACAACCAAAAATGCTACAAAGCCACTGAAAGAAGAGGAATAAGGGGCATACTTATCAATATACACTGCGGAAGTCATCCAGTGTCAGCATGGTAAGCAGGGCAAAACAGGAAATGAATAAGATTATTTAATAGCTCTTTTCTTGTCAGTTAATTATAAAGATGGTTACAAGATTAATGTTCATATTTCAACACACATGCACAGTTTATTCTGTCATTCTTTGTTTTTTAGAGTTTTCCACTGAACTGACAGAGACTCCATATGCATTATTACACACCGTATTTGACAGACTATCCAAACATGTTCTTTACAACAGTTTATTTCCTATGGTACAGTACCACATTATTCTTATTGCATAAGTCATTAATGTCATAGGAAAAGCTTCCTATTTACAATCCTTCTATATGTGGAGGAGCTATTGCTCTAGCATGTGAATGTAGTATGTAGAAGGACTTACAGTCATTCATGTGCATCAGTACAAAACTGAATGAAGCAGCACTGATTGCAGGTAAAACACATTTCACTTGGAAACTGCCCAGGTGACAACTCTCATCTATCAACAGCCCTATCATTGGCACTATTTCTATTTAACATGGTCCAAGTATTAGACTCCAGCAGTATATGTATAAGCTCCATTCAGCTCAGTGGAGTTATATATGTGCATGCATACATATGCACACGCGTAAATATTTTTAAGAATAAGGACGTACACTGATCAGTATGGAAAAGTCTCAGGGAACTTCACAGGGATGCCACTCTACTTCTGTAAGAAAATCTGATATCCTCAGCACTTTGGGGGGAAAAAAAAAAAAAAAAGTCTCCTTCCTGAAGAATTTTTGGTAACTAACAGATGGCATTATGAAACAGGGATAATTCTCTAGCAAAGGACAGGAGTTGGTTTAAAACCTTCACAGAAATGCAGTAACTCTCTACAAAATTCTGTCAGATTCAGGATTAGGCTCTTGTGGAAGGTCACCTCTTTCCCCAAATGAAAAAAGCCCTGAGCTCAAGATTCACAAATACAGGATTTAAAGTAGACCATTATATGACTGCAGGAGACCGCAGAAAGTATCAAAGCTATTTGCTTAGAATAAGTGACAGTATTAGCCCAGCCAGGCATTTTCCAATATCTCAAATGACATTTTATAAAGATGTACTTTTCCATCTGACAAACAGCATGGTTTCACCAGTTGTCACCATAAAAATCTAAATGGCAAAACCAGAACTCAACTACAGCTTTTTTAGCATGAAAAAAGAAAAACAAGCATCTGCTCTGTTTCCTGCCTTACTAGTTTAGGGTTTTAAATGTGTTAAGCTAGACAAGGTGAAAAAAACCCACTATTTTAAAGCAGTTCTAACATTATTCATGTCTCTGAGCCATCCAAATTAAATATCAATGTACAGCAGCATGATTAAATCAAACACAACACCATTTCATAACACTGTTAAAAAGCCAGGCTGAAAGGGGTCTTTTTCTGGTTTGAAACTGTAGGCTGGCCTTAGCAATAAAACTCAAAACCATTTAAGATCTCTTTAGATCATGAATGTCTGTATCAAACTTACCCAAATAATGCAAATTACTTCACCACATTCAGTATGCAAAGTAATACTATAAACAATAATTACTACTATTAAGTGGGTATAAGTTTGCAGTCTTTGAAACTATTCAGTCATTAACATCCCCTCTTCACCACGTTCAGTATGCAAAGTAATAATAATAATAATAATAATAATAATTACTACTATTAAGTGGGTATAAGTTTGCAGTCTTTGAAACTATTCAGTCATTAACATCCCCTACATAATTACACCACAAGTCTTCCTGGAAAAAAAAAATAATAAAGAAAATAGAAAAAAATGCTAAACACCTATCAGGCAAACATGCCAAAGCTGTCAGACACACACAGAGCTCTAAGCACCTTTTCACGGACATACAACATTCTCAACAGCTGATTTTGTGTGAAAGCAGGTGCCAAAACCCTAATACAGAAGAACAACAAACACCACAGCTGGGAACAAGTCCCAGCCTGCTCCTCCAGGCCCATTCCAAACAAAACTTAGCTGTGATTCTCCCTACTGCTTCATACAGGCTCAGGCCTCCAGCAAGTTCCAAACAGTGTTACAGCTAACTCAAACTCCCTGTCAAAAAGGAGGTTATCGCACCTGGTTTTCTGCTTTCAGCGTTTCTGCAAAAAATGCTTCTTTCAAGGACTAACCCAAAATCCAGCAGAGCCAAAATAAAGATTTGCTCCAAGGGCAAGCCACCTCGCAGCCCGATTCACAGAGGCCTTCAGTACTTCAGCAGGCCCACAGCAGCCCCTCCTAAAATGAGGTACCCCGGGAGCTCTCCATCCCAATTCTGCAAAAGACCATAAAAATTAAAACAGGATCCATACCAGCACCTTCTGCTCCTTTTAGTACCTATGCCTTACTGGAGCAGTTATTCTGTACATTCAGAAGTACAAGTCTTCATCAGGTTTACACATGGCAGCAACAAGACTGGTGGGGAAAAAGAACTCGCGCTCGGTTCTTTGTCACAACTTTCCCAACCTGGAGAGGAGCAACACAGCATGCAATTTCTAATTGTCCCCTCCCTCATTCACCGCTCAATTACTTCTTCACTGAAGAAAAAAAAAAAAAAAAAAAAAAAATCACACACACCCAAGAACTGAAGCTGCCTGCACCAGGCACTGTCTAAAGGAAACACCCTAATTATGCCTATTTTAGGATTTACACTTTAATTTCAGCATCAAAACAGCTGAGCTCCTCTCGGGGGAAAACCAACAGCAGCACAGTAAATCCTTCAGGCAGGTTCCCCTTCCTTTTCTTTCCAAGTTGCTGCTAGGGGGTTTCTCAGTGGTTGCAGACACCATCATCTCACAACAAAAGAATATTCCAGCCTCTCTGGGTAATGAACTGTTAATGTAAAGACTGCCTAACCTGGGGCAGTACCTTTCAAGAACTGAGATTTATTTTTCCTCTCCTGAGGGTAAAATAAGAAATAACATATAGCCTTTCAGATTCAGAGAGATTAGAAAATGAGAAGACTTACTGAACAACTTGATCCACCCTTTCAAGACAGCCGTTCCATATTCATGTGGTCGCCCCATATGATGTGGGAGGGTGTCATTGGCTTGTCTTTAATAAAACACAAACACTTCCATTGCATAATGCAACTAGCTCATCTTTAACAAGGATCTCAGCTGCAGAACCAACCCCACAGGTTGTAGCCTTAAAAACTGAAGTAATATTTAAAACAAGTTTTTTGAGGTGGATTCCTCAGAACTCACTGCATGAAATTCACAATAGGCTTTGATATCAACACTAACAAGTAATTAAATAAATATCTCAATGCTAAGTGTTTTCAAGTTGTGCTAATCAACATTTTAATATCAAAGAGACAAGAGAGATACTGTCTGAAAAGTAGCTGCTCAAAGAATATACAGGATAAAAGCCAGTGATGCTCTTATCATTCCATCAACATTACAAGAACAGAAGTAATGAACAGCCTCTTCAAGCTTCCTGCCCATACTCCAAAGCATTTGCAAGGAAGGCAATCAGAGTTTACACAGACCCTGAACTAGGAGAGTTTCTTTGTTAATTGTTATTCCCACAACATATCTAGAGACCTTTCAAAGCAGGGCAGTGACCAGGTTAGCAGTGCAAGATGGAATCGATCAGTCCCAGATTCAGCACGCGCTGGGCGACAAAAGCCACTGATTCCCAGAAACAACTCCCTCAAGAAGGGGCAGCTCCCATCTCCCAATGCAGCAGTGAGTCAGCCAAAACCTACCCACACATGTCAGTACTGCCGTGCCTCTTTTACCTGGCAGAGTAAGCAGGTGAGTACAGGGGATGTAGGAGGGAGAGCAGTTTCCTCATGCTCACTTCTGTGAGAGCCAGCCTGAATTCCTGACCCATGGATATGCCACAAACTGCTGCTCCTGACTGGTCACCAACACAGGAAGGGTTTGTGTGCTAGCACAGTTCTTCCCAAATCTCTCCCTACTGACATTCTCATAATTCACTTGAAAATTTAAAAACTTTCAAGTTTGCCCTTTCTGGATTACAGGTGCACTGAAGGTGAAATAAAAAAACAAAATTAAATACAGGTAGAATATTAGTGTAAGACACTGAGTCAAGCTTATATAAATCACAGTGCAAACACGACAGTCCTATCTGTTGCACACATAAATATGCAAAGAGAAGCACGCAATGCCAGCTGCCCTCAAGAAACAGAATAATACCAGTTCCACGTTACTGCCATCACTCACAGCTCTGCTGTCCCCAGCCCACCTGCCACCACTCTGGGCTGCTTTGTACCTCTTTTGTTGGTCACCTGAAAAAAATACCACCCATAGTATCTGAGCCTTAACATTTCAAGTAGCTCTAATTCAGCTTTCAGCTCAGTTCTTTGTCCTCTAAAACTAACATGTTTAATTGTAACCAGCTACAATTTTCTAATTCTTTGTGACCCCAAACCTCTAAATCTATTACCCAGAGACTGCCACAGTAATCCTTAATGAAGGTGTGGGTATGATGCAGCATGCTAGGGGCCATCTGGTTGCCAGGTGTTTCCTGGCTTAGCTTTTCCTCACAACACACATCTCTCCTCCTCCTCTAATTCCAAGAAAGGCAATTTCTACCTCAGGACAGTCTTTCATTAAAGACACAGGCAAGGGCTTTATTGCAAGCAAGTCAGCTGCAGCACAGCAATGTTCAGAGCCTGCAGCAGAAAGCCTAGAAGGGCTGTTTATTACCATACATATCTCCGTGTGACTACCAGCAAAAGACTGTGCCAAATGTATTTCTGTCTGTTAATAGGAAGTGAGCCAAGTGCAACATTTGCACTGACATCCTATGTCTTGTGTCCTTCACTCACAATAAAAAAAAAAAATTAAAAGGTAAGAGAGCAGTTTTTTAGAACAGGACCATTTACATAAAAAACAGGTGATTTAAAAAGTACTAGGTATGATTCACAACCAGTGTAATCTGATGTCTTTTAGGGAGCAACACAAGCTATTCAGGGAAGTTAGATCATGTGATCTTTATTTTCAAAATGGACCATTAACTTCCTTAAAATCCCTGTCTTCCAGACAGGTAAAGGCCTTCCACCTCTCAGATACACATTCCTGCCTCTCCCCTTTACCAGTGCTCTGGAGCATTTTAGAGAGCTGGACTGGTAGAAACTAAGTCATTTTTGCACAGCACTAGTGTTGCCCTGGCTCAACTTCTGAGCTGGTTTCCCACGGGGTCAGGCAAGGACCAGGCACCGTGGGAGCAACAAGGCGCAGGACCTTCATAGCACCAGCCGAGATAAGCCTTGACTGCCAAGAGACCACATCTCAGACTACCAAACTGGAAGGATTCTGCTGGTTCCCACTAGTGCACTAACATTTAGTTTGCATAAAGCGCCTCACATTTCAGGCTAAACCCAGCAAACACTTACTTAGGCAGCTGCAGCAGTCTGTTCTCAGGAACAGTTTCAGACTGGTTATATGCAAGTACCAGAATCGGTGGGACATGCACAGCAAAATTATCTCAATATTTACCAGACACGTTAGGGAAAACTGGTTTTTGCTACAGCAAAGAGAAAAAAGGTCTTGTGACTCCTTCCAGTGTATGGAAAGGGACTCTGTGCTTGGCAGCTCTGGAGAGGCAGCCTTGATGCTCTTGCTGTCCTCAGGAATTAGTACGGTAAGAAACAGTAACTGCTGCTGCTGCTGCTCAGCAGACACACAGAGTAGAAATGTCTACTCTACCCAGAACCTGCTGTCCCAGGCTCAGGCATAATAAATTAAGTACCCAACAGAGCCACTACCCGAAGGCTGCTCCCGCAGCCTGCAGCCCTGGGCACAGCCTGTAGGCAGCCCAGCCTACACTGCCTATGGGGATGTCACACCCTCATCAAATTATTGGTGACTACAGAGAGGATGATTTTGCAAAGATGAGGCTGAAATTTGCCCATAAAAAGAAGAGCTTCTCCATTATACTGTGGATCAGGACCTAAGCAAAGAGGACAAGATAAAACCAAAACCAACAGCACACCTGTGGTAAACATGCCAGAGGCTCTCACCACTAGCCCAGAGCTCCCTGGCTAGCATGCACCGTCCACCCTATGGCTGTCTTGCCCATATCCAAGATTCCCATAAGCTCCTCAGAAGAGGAGCAACTCCTCATTTCAAAACAAGGTCCAGCAGGAGAATATCACAGGTTCTTTTTCCATGGTTTCATCTATATAGTGGGTTTCTATTTTTCTATGGAGCTCTGCCCAGAGCTATGTTTCAATGTGAAATTAGTGATTAAACTGAAAAGCAACAAATCAAAAGAGAAACATGTAAATACAGCCAGATCTACAGTGGAAGGGTAAATTGCCCAGTACCACTGCCAGTTGTGAAGGATTTTCAAGTACAGCTGCGAAGTAAATCTGTCACGGAAAGGGAAATATTAACAACTGACTAGAGACACAGCACCTTTATTCTTGAGGCACACTTGCTTGCTCATTTGAATATTTGTATATTTTAATATCTTTTAAAAGGAAAGTTTCTGCTAGAAATTATTTGCGCAAGCCTCAAAACGTTCTTCAAAGAGCTACTCATCAGCTTAGTGACAGAGGCATGAGGCAGGGCTTGTTTACTAGTCTAAAAGGATTACACTTCAGTCTCGATCATGCCTTGCCTGCAGGTTAAGGGCAGCAGAGCAAACAATAAATACACCAGACTTTCCACCTGCAAAGGCATGAGGGGAACAGAATCCAAAAGGAAGTTATGTTTCTATCACGTTTGGATGGGGAAAAGAGGTGAACATAGGGAGACTGCTGCTTTTTTGTATCTGTTATTCAACAGTCTCTGGAAATCCTGGACAGGCAAATTCTATTCCTACCCTTGTGCCAGCTCTGAAACCAACCAGCTACAGCTGAAACAAGTCTCCACAGCTACTTTTTCAAATAAAAACATAACACATGTCTCTGACCTCTCTTTTTGACTTTTTAATGCATGCAGAGATCACTCCCCCACCAGAGGTAAACTAATTTTTCACTCATCTTCCCTCTCCCTTAGGCAAGTGAGAGAAAGCCACCAGTACATTGCCAGGGAAAACACAAAACCACGTTACATCTAAAATATTCATTCCCTTGCCCATCCCAGGACATAGACAGATGAGTTACTCCATTGCACGCTGGAATAAGCAATATCGCTGGGGCTGATCTTGCAATAATTTAAAATGCGGAAGAAAATTACACTCTCTTCGTAAAAAAAAAAAATTGCTACTTCTATTAGTATATAAAACAAATTAGAAACAAAAATAAGTCAGATCTTCTAAGTGACTGAAACCTCAAAACTGAAATTCACCTGAGAACGGCAAGACAGTAAGGGCAGAACAAATCACTTGGTGCTGACCACAGTCAGAGGTATTTCAGAGGAATGACCCGTAATGCCAACTCTGCAATATCATGTCTTCAAGCAACTAATTCTTTCTGATCCTAGTAGTAAACATAGCTTCATGTCCTGAAGTATGGAAAACATTAGGTTTGCCCAATATTTTTTTCTAAGTACTTATTCCCTCTTCCTGCTTGTAATAGGCTGTAAAAAAAAAAAAAAAAAAAAAAAAAAAAAAAAACACCACAAAACAGTCCTAAAACACTTAATTCAAAGCATAAAAAAGTTCCTTACTCTAAGTACAGCTTTCATCATCACCATATTGCTCTGCCCTCATCACTGGAAAAAAACAGAAAATTCATGACCCCACCCAAAAAAGGGAGTATCTGCCTTAAAACCACCAGTAGCATTTTTATCTGCTGGTTCAGGAAGGTACACACCTTCCACTAATTAAACTCTGCCATTGTCAGCATCTTTAAAAAAAAAAATTAGTTCCAATCAAGGGCTACTCTCTCCTAAATAGCAGTGTACATATCCAGTTATGTTGCAAGACAACAAGCAGAATCAAGTTCATAACAAGATTTCAAAGCAAGGCATGAGGCATTGTCTCAGCAGATACTGCTTGACTTATTTTCAGTGTCTCAAAGCCTGAGCTTGTGGTCAGGGCTTCAAAGACCACTTAGACCAGATGAACCAGAGAACAGAAACCCCCCATAATTACAGCTCCTTGGTGCACATCAAGCAACAGTGGCAGCACTTGCACAAGTCAGCAGTCACCCAAAAGTCAACCTCTAAATGGACTCAAGGTCTACAGGGCTGGCTGATGGCAAAGGCTTGGTTGACTCTGTGCCTGTTGGCAATTACAAGTAATTACAGCAGGTCAGTGATGGTATCCTGATACCAGCTTTACCATCTAAACAAACACACAACCATTCAAGCATCTGGAGAATCAATATCATAAATATGGTAAAATGAGAAAATGTGGTTTTAACTTCCAAGTGCCTGTAATTACCAAGCAAAGCTCTGCAACATATTATTAATTCCACCTACTGCTAACAGTGATGTTGCAAGTGTACAGTGGACCAAAACAAGTGAAGGAAAAAAAAAAAAGTGCCTGACTGAATTCAAGTATTTTGCCCATAGAAACAGCTTTGTGCTAAAGGTCATTCTAAGTGAATGCAGTTCCACAAAAAAAGTTCTCAATTATTCATACTGAAAGGCACATTTAAGAGTATTTTTAATCTTGCATTCAAAAATACTGACAGTGTTTTAAGCAACATTAGTAGCATGCCATTTAAAATTATCTAACCTAAAGGATTTTAAGTATTACCTATAAATCACTGCTGCTAATTTTGGCAAACTATGTGGAATATAAAATTATATATATTAGTCATATTACAAAATGCCTTTTATTCAAAGTCTTAGACATAAATTTATTATATGCTGTAACAGATAGTACTGGGTAATATAATGCTTACATTCAATATTTTGCTAAGTCTTATTCAGAAGCACAGCCAGCTCTCTATACCCTGAAAAGCTTAACTTTGCAGAACAACACAGAATGAAAGCTCTTATTTACCACATTCTATCCTTTACTCTTTGAAATGAATCACGTTATTAACTGCTACCCTCTCCCCCCAAGAGTTTTGTTTGGTTTTGTTTTTAATTACTGTCTTATATATGTTTGCCAACTTTCCCTTTACTATTCCAGGAAATATATATATTTTATCTTCCTACACAAAAAGAATTATATGGTTTCCTTCCTCCTGATTTATGGGTTTCTTCATCATTTTTCTGGAGGAAATTTTCTTTATGGGACATCAAATGAATCATGTTAGAAAAGATGGGGATGGAGACAAAAAACTAACTTGGCACTTTTCTTCCAGACACACTTGGCACCAACCCTAGATGACAGGTCTACTCTGGACTCCTGTTAACACAGACACCACCTCCCAGCTGTATTCTGAACATGCTGACAGCCTGCAAAGGGCCAGACTCTGCCCAGTGCAAACCAAGAACAACTCCTATACAAATCTGGAAGAGCTGACTCTTAGTTCAGAAATCTCCCTCCCATTCTTGTGCTCATCTCCTTGCATCACATATTTTCTAATACAGGTGTGGGGGAGCGCTGAAGGAGGACAGTAATTCTGCAGGCCAGGAAGCAGTTTAGGGCCAGCACACGTGGCTTCAACTCTGCTTCCCTCCCACCCCAAGCCACAGGTCAACAAGCAGGATGGGATGTGAATGACCAAACACCCAGACCACCCCTTGAGATGCAAGCTTCAATCTACTTTTCCTTTCCACATAATTCAACTCCACCCCTGCATCTCTCTTTTTTGAGCCCCTCGATTTTTTCCTTAGTCTTCTTGAAAGTTTTGTAATTGCTGAGGGAAATAAAAGCAAGTATTGATTTCATCGTGACTCAAGGAAAGCAGGCAAATGCCTAATCGCGTGAACACAGTCTTGCTGCAAACAGGAGCAGCAGCCTGCCTGCCTGCCACGCCCTGCAACACAACCACCAAAACAGCAGCCTGAGACACCTGAAAAGCACGTCAGGCACCAGCAGACAGGGATTTGTCAGCCAGGGGCACCCTGCACGTGAACACGCAGCTGCTGTTAACCAAGCCGGAATCACAGTAGCTCAAACAAAGGTAGCAGCTCTGCTTTCTGAGTGAAACCACTTGGCCAGAACAGGAATGGGTGCCCAAGCATACCTTACCAGATCACATGGAACCAGCTGCAAGAACAGGACAGGGGCTTTAAAAGGCTGTGGGGTCTCTTTGTCCCACAATCGCCCAGGGGACAGTGGAATCACATTAACGTTACCAAGTGCTGGATGTTGGCGCTGGGAGTCATAACATCACAATGTACAGCCTCAGGTCCAGAGTCCAGACAAATTCCCCATGTGGGGATCGGATCTCTCTCCTCAGACCTGGCGGTCACAGAAGGACTGCTGCAGAAAACAGAATAACTTGGCACAAAAAGAGATGGTTAGCTGAAACGAGCTAACCAGCCTTCCAGCTAACAAGAATTCAGACACAGACCTGAACCCTCTTTAAAGTCAAAGGATTTTGAACACACACTTTCAGCCCATTTCACGGCAAACAAAGAAAACAGACTTTCCTCACAGTCCCCCTCGGTCTGTGAGCTTTCCCAGAGGGTTAGGGGCGTCCTTGCACATAATGTCTAGCACCTTACAATTGCATGCACTGGCTTAACAAGTTATACAGATACCTTCTACAGAAAATGAGGAGAACAAAAGAGAGACTAACCTCTACCTCAAACCCAGCTGGGGTTCCTCCCGACACAGCCTGGACAACTCTGTGGCTGAGCTATGTAGGGAAGGAGGCCAATCAATGCAGATCTGTGCACACAGCCAGCAGATCCGGGTTTCTGGCCCAGCAGTAAAGCATCCAAGTCACTTTTGAAGGTCCACAGCACTTTCTACTCTCCCTCTCTGGACCAAATATAGACCAAGGCTGGAGTTTTCAAAAGCATAACCTTAACTCTGTTCTGAACCTTTATAACATTCCTACCCTATGTTCTCATTTTGAGATATTTTCTAATTTTGTTAATCCAAAATCAGAAACACAGGAAAAGTGGCAAGCTTCGCACTGCAAAGCACCTCTTCTAACAGAGAAATTATGTACCTCAAAACAGAACTGACAGCTCCTAGTTTTAAACCAGAAACCAGCCCCTATCATTTTCTCTAGAAAATAAAGTGAAAACACAGGGTTAATTGAATCAATAGGTCTTATAATTAAATGCTGCCAAGTTAGCTGACATGATTGGACAGCTGGTTTGGGTTGGGTTTTTTTTTTTTTGTTTATCCAGAGGTTGCATACACTTCAAGTAGAGCTAATCTTGCAAACAGGTATCAAAATTTAGTTTGTCTCCCTCAGGGGACAAAATGACAAGTTTCACAAACACAAAAGTAAGTTTTCATAGACTCAACACACTGGAAGCTACCACAATCTAACTGCATTACAGCTAGTAGAAGTACTAAGAGAAAACTCTTCCTACTACTTGCCGAGGGCTTGACCAACACAAGACAAGAAATATTCCTCAGATCCCCATACCCATGAGTGCCAATTGTAAAAGAAGGAGCAGAATCTGCCTGAGGGGCTGAATTCTACCTACAAATCCATAACTTAAGTATTCACAGGTATAAACTGAATATTTCCCTGAAGAAGAAAAGTACCCTAGATTTTCAATAATGAGAAAACAGAGCTGAAAAGGGCATTGTCTTTTTCCAGATGGTGCAAGTCAGGTGCAGATTCAATGAATTCAACACAGTTATTGATTTTCTCAACACTCTTGCCTATAATAGGGCCATTGTCTCCCTTCATATGTTCATAAAATATATATATGTATCTGTATGTTCATATAGTATATTTAGAATATGGACACCATGTGCTAAAATGAACAAATACTTAGACCACAAAAAGTCAGGATAACAACACATTTTAAAAATGCTAAAAGAGAAACAGTATGTTGTCACATTGGTCAAGCCTATCAACCAGCACTAACCTGTCCTGTAGATTTCAGAAAACAAAGAGATGTGATGAATCTTTATATTACTGAGGTTGCCAAGCCTCACCTTTTCACTGTAATTCACAAAGATGCAAGATACTAAGCACAAACACCAACACTCTGAAACTGTTGTCTCATTATCATTTTGAATGATTGTGATGGGCTCCCCCCCCCACCTCCCCAGTCAAGACAAAAGAACAAAGATCAGTTTTGCGAGACTGCTGTAGGAGTGAGTGTAAAACCATACGGAGCAACACCATTAGCTCATCTTTTCTCCTTAACAAAGCAGCAAACAATTAGTGTTAAAGTAAAATGGGTCAATCAAGACTGCAAATCTTCTTAACAGCTAGCACAGTCAACTCACGTGGGCACAGAAATCCAAATTAACCCCATGGATACATGAGTCCTTTCCTCCAACACCTAGAAGGCAATTACAAACGTCACATTGAATCTCCTTCCAAAATACCCTTCTATATTTCAGTAGCATAACCTGCGATTAAACCTACCCATTAAATATAAGCTTTTTCCTCTACTGCAGCAGATGGCTTAAGAAACCACCTCAGTTTCCAGCACCAATCCTCTAAATCAGCTCCGCCCTATGGAAATCAGGCTCACACTGTTTTTTCTTATCGGCTGAGACGCATTACAGAACTGCTGCTCATCAGCACACCTGTACATGAAGCAAAAGAATACAAGAAAAAGCACCAGCCCTAAACATGTCAAGACCCACTCATACTCTCCCTTAGTGTGTGCATGTGTGTTTGGGGAGGAATAAGCAATACAGCGATTCCATTGAATACTGTTCATTTCCATGCTTTCTCTGGAGACACTCAGTGCCACCAAACATCAAGGGTTTTCCACCACTTAGCCCACATACCCTGAATTTACACTCTCTCTTTTCAGCAAAAACATTCCCTTCTCAGTTAAAAAGATGCTTAACTTTTAAGCATGCTTAAGGCTCCCTTTCAAGGGCAATTAAGCATGTGTTTAAACAACTGAATAAATCCAAATGGACCAAAACAAGCATCTTTGACTCTTAGGAAACAATTCTACATATCAGCACATGCATAATTTTATTTCTTCATCAACTACACACATGGACTTTAAGGTAGCACACAAACAAAATATCCCTATCATCAGATAATTCAGTTTAGAAAGGACCTTGGGAAGTCACCTAATCCTAGGATCCCAGGATATGACACCTTTCCAAATCTCTGGTTATTACTCATTCATGTGCATGTTAACTGCAACACTCCCTGATCCCTTTCTAGGTAGGGCTTCAGTTCGGCAACAAATGTCCTGCAGGCAGGAGTGCCTCTTCAGGGAACCCCACAAAGCCAAGGGGTGCTTTTTTCCTTTTGCTGTGAGCCAAAGGTGATACCAGATCAGTTTTCAGCACAGTCACTGTCTGCGCTATAGGCAAAAGATTTGTAAGGAACTCAGGCCTTTGGAGTAACCCACAATTCATAGAGCAGGTCTACCATCAAAGCTTTTTTTTTCCCCCCTCCCTTTCTTAAGCTGTCATTTGTCCCATCATGGCAGATCAGATTTCAGATCTCACAGATGCTGCAGATGCATAACAAGTTCTGTCAGTACCTTGCGACTTTGAAGAGCTTGTAGTAATAAAGAGGTAACTTTCTGAAAGCCATCATCATCAAGTCCTCACCATCTAAATTATTTTTGACTTCTTTCTCTTCTCACTCCCTTAAGAAAACAAACCTCTCTCCAACACATGTGTATGACATGCCACATTTGGGGGTGATAGCTGAAATAGCCCAGCAGGGTCTGCCTGAGGGGCTGAATCCCCATTTCTCTGGTTAGATATTTCTAGCAATTTCCATGGCTCAGGCAATTCTTAAGGAAGCATAGAGCCAGAGCTAGAGGGGCCAGAGCCCACTCTGGTGTTAGTCCACATAGCAAATGTGGACTTTCATGAATCCAGGTATATCATTTAGCAAACAGTAACTCATACAGAAAGCAGCGTGACACAGCCTGAAAGGAAAGGTATGCTTCTGGAAAAACATCCAGCAACAAGGGAATTCTTAACCCACAGGCTGCAGCAATTTATTTAGGGACTACTACGATCAGATCACTTCTGCCCAGCCACAGTACCTCAGGGGTCATTAAATGATGACTTTTCTTTATTGTCAGAACATATTTAAGGAGCACAGCTAAGTGGGTACTGACATAACATACCGTAACAATTACATCAGATCTCTAAATCAAGGGTGTAAATGCCACTTTACGTAACAAACTGCGTTATAAGCACAATGAACTGCCCTCCATGCTCAAAGTGTGCTAAAATTCTCCACAGAATAGCAACTTTTTATTCTCAGGATGACAGCTCTCTGGCTTCTCTCAAAACACCCACAGGCAATGCGCAATATGGGTGCAACAAATTGTAAAGTTCCATTAACCCAATCCTGTCTCTTGGGTAAAAGATGAGAAGACAGAACTTATGCCACTGCACCTCACTGCTGAAATCACCCCCCTTCCCAGAGCCCTGCTGCACCAGCACTCACCTGCATGTTTCATTTTTGCACGGAGCGGTCTCTCTAAGCCATGGGAGTTCTTTTCAGTGTGTCAGTTTAGCTCACCTGTAAGTGCCTGAGCTCCAGGAGACTGGTACCACATTAACATTGTGGTCCTGCCCACTGCTGAGTGCATCATCACTGTTTTGCAAGTGGTTGAAATGAAATATGCAGTGAGGAATCCAGCAGTTCCTAGACCTAGGTGCTACAAGGGTGAGTTTGGGCTCCATTTTATATATTGCACTTTCAGACATTAGCAGCAGAAATATACACCCATCCAAAAACTTAACTGCCTCTGTGCCAGCTGACGAGAGTTTTTAGCACATGCAGGGCAGGTGCCCACTCTCTCATTGTTGGTGAATCACTTACTGATCTATGAAGTAATGGCAGGCATAACTCCACTAGGTAATGCTCTCTCAGCAGATTCTCTGTCTCTTCCCAGCAAGGGCTGAGATGCTGTGATCACATCATCCAGTCAGGAGGGAAGCAAGAGAAGCTATAGAAAATAAATACATCTTGCAGCTGAGCCTCCTCTTGGGTGCACTGGCTATGAGATCTGTAGTCTAGACATCCCTGCAAGTCTAAACTAGCACAGGTGAAAAGAAACAGCTTCTTTCACAGGGAAAAAACAAGGGTTTGGGGAGGAAATGGGAAGAAACAGAACAGAAAGGATATGTGCTTCAATCTTGCAAGGAAGAACCCTTCTGAAAAAAAAGACAGGTTTTCTGAACCACAAGCAGCACGAATGCTGGACAGCAGATGATTTTTTTTTTTTTTGAGAAAGGATGGAACAAGATTCATTAACAACCACAAAGACATGACAAATTATGAAAAGGGATGCTAGAGAGCTGGAATAAATAAGACTTACAAAAACATATGTATACATACCATTCTACTGCATGGCTTTATGTTAATGACCACTTATATGCAAGAAACCTGCTACTTTATATCAGGAAGAAGCCTACATGAAAATCCACCAACGGACTGGAGAGTATCTCTATTCAGTAAAAAACTGAAAGTTCCTGCTTAGCACGGGGAAATAAATGATGTCCATATCTTACATAGAGAAAGCAACTCTGCCAGCATGGGGCACACCCCCTTCTTCCCCAAAGGTGTTTCATAAAGCACATCTTATTGGAATGGCAGGTCATAATTAGTGTCTCAAACACATACGCAACAAATTGAGGCAAGCAGTCTTTATTCAGTAGATCATTTTCAGCGCTGTAACATGACGGCACCGCAGAGCTGCATACGCTCCCGGCTTGTACCTGCAGCACTTCCAGCCAGGCACATTTTGCATAATTTTCTCTTACATAAAAAGGCTTTGTTCTCCACCGCCTCACTGCGGGGACCAGCCTCCCCGGGCACGGGTCCTTCCTCTCCGTGGCTGATCCCTTCCATACAGAGAATGATTATTAATTTTTCCCCCTTCCCCGATGCAAATTTAAAAGCGCTTTTACACCCATCGCAGCCCCTTGTCTCACGCAGGGTTCTTTGTTCAGCCTCACAGATCCCTTTAGAGGAGCTTAGGGGCGGGGGCAGCAGAGGACAGAAGGTGACATCCTTCAAAGGCTTTTACACCCTCGAGATGCTCAAAACCCTCAAAGGCAGCTGGCGAAAGTCGAGACGAGAAAGGTAAAACAGGCGTTAGCGGGGACCC
>NW_010123276.1:0-25105 GCF_000699245.1 Pterocles gutturalis
TCTATCCATTCACCTCCCAGCCTGTATTTATGTTCGGGATTGCCTTGACCCACGCACAGGACCTTGCACTTGGCTTTGTTGTACTTCATGTGGTTGGCATGGGCCCACCTCTTACGCCTGCCCAGGTCCCTCTAGATGCCATCCCTTCCCTCTGGCACGTCGACTGAACCACACAGCCTGGAGTCGTCGGCAAACTTGCTGAGGGTGCACTCAATCCCACTCTCCATGTCGCCAACAAAGAAGTTAAATAGCACCAGTCCCAGTACCGATCCCTGAGGAACGCCACTCTTCACAGGTCTCCATTCAGACACTGAGCCATTGACTGCAACTCTCTGAGTGCCACCATCCAGCCAATTCCTTATCCAGCGGGTGGTCCACCCATCAAATCCATATTTTTCCAATTTGGCCACCAGGTCGTCATGCAGGACAGTGCCAAACAGTTTGCAGAAGTCCAGGTAGACGACATCTGTTGCTCTTCCTTTGTCCACTGATGCCATAACTCTATCATAAAAGGGCACCAGGTTTGTCAGGCACCACCATATTGTGGTGCATATTGTGCATTCACAACATGAAATGCAATCAATATACATGCAAAATACTACCGAACTTATAAGCAATGGATGAGGCTTTGAGCAACCTGGTCTAGTGGGAGGTGTCCCTGCCCATGGCAGGGGGGTTGGAAATAGATGATCTCTAAGGTCCTTTCCAACCCAAACCATTCTGTGATTCTATGAATTGTTAAATGAGGAATAAATAGGCAATATTAATGTAAGACAAACAAACATCGTGGGCCACAAAAGAAATTATTTCTTGCTGTTGCAAGAAGGTCTGGAGCTCAAGTGGAAGTCAGGAGTGTTGTGTATAAGCTACTGGAGGTGATGTTCTGTTCTTCTTGGATATTGCTCAGACCTCAGCTGGGATAATGTTTCCCACTTTGGTCACCACATTTCAGGGAAGACTCAGGCAACGCAGAGAGAATCCAGAGGAGAGGAACAGGAACGATAAGAAGTTTGGAAAACATGACCTATTAGGAAAGGTTGAAGGAGTTGGATTTGTTTAGTCTGGAAAAGGGAAGACTGAGGGGAAGCATGATAATGTCTTCAGATATATAGAGCTTGTTAGAAAGAGTACGGCAATCAGTTAATCTCAGGGTCTGAGTGGGATTTGTACAAGAAGAAGGCAGTATAATTTGCAGCAAAGGAGATTCAGGCTACAACGTTCCAATTGAAAGAGCAGGTAAGGGTTGAAATAGTTCACTGAGGCAGGTTGCAGATTCTCTTTCACTGAAGGTTTTTTAAGAACAAGTGAGATATGTCAGGTTTGTTTTATGTACAGTCAGGATAGGGAATGAATTAGCTTACGTCTGTAGATACCTTCCAGCCCTATATATCTGTGATTCCCATGACAATGAAGCATTGATTCCACAGACACACAAAAGGATACTGTGAGATATATCTACAGAGTGCTTCTTGACAGTCATTTGTATGACTGCATTGTGGACTGTCCTGTGTGTTCCAGAAATTAAAGAGCTCAAATGTCCCCAGTAAAGGTCTCTACTATGATTATTCTTCAAATAATAAATAATGTGAGTTTATACACATGGATACAATGAGTAAGAAGATGTCCTATTTACTCTTCACATAAGTGATAGAACACATTTCTCTTGGAAGAGTGAAATATGGAAATATTTTGGTTTTTTAGCAGAAAAATGACTGCTTGTCAAACCACTAACCAATAAGTGGCTAAAATGAACACAAAGACAATGCCCGCTGGGTTAGTAGCCTCTTATCTCATTACAGTGAATTAGATACCCATCAAATTCTGTGATTTTGTAACTGATAACAATCACCAAACAAACTGAGACCCATATCACTGTCTTTGATCAATGACAGGAATTCACTGCAGCATCTGAACCTTGGAGACTAACAGAACTGTTCTTCGCACGTTCAGATGAATGTCTGAGTATAAAGTCAGGGTGATGTGAGCCAGAATGTGAACCAAGAACTGCTTTTCTCTAAGTATGGGTACGTGGTTTTCTGGATTATCACATGAAATTTGTTAATGGCAGTGAGAGCTGAACTGCTCCCATGAGGATCTCAAAGGGCAGTAGCCCTGTTTGGTAAATCAGCAGATGGGGATGCCTGATGCTGTCTTACCTATGCCCAGTAACTGGCACTCACAAGTTAGGCACCTACAAACCATCAAATTAGCTTCAAAATATGGTTTTCAAGTGTCTTACAAGGTATGTTTCATTTGCCTTCTGGGTTTTGAGCCTGCAGTGTGCACCCAGTCCACATTTTCAGGCTTTTCTCAACAAATGTTAGAGGCTCATTAGCTTTTTAAGCTTTGTAGGTAGAGGGAAAAGAAGTAAGGAGAGAAATTTGCAACCACACCTTAATGAATGCCAGTTCTTGAAATAGTTCACTCTTCTTCCAGATGTAGGTGAACTGCTTTGCCTTGGTGGACATGGTGACAGCTTGGTTTTGAGCACTATAACACGGCCAGCTACACTGCTCTGCTGTCAAAGCACTGCCTTGCAATATTTTTGCTCATGCCATGGGGCTCTCTCTGTGACAACACATGGACGTGGCTTATGCAACAGCACAAGGACCAGCCTCAGGAAAAAAACAGAAAAGAAGATGAAATTCTAAAGTAGGACCAACAGTGGGGGTTTTTTAAAGTTCTGCTTTCTTTGGTCTAACAAAGAGAAAAGCATACAGGGTGTGCATCTCCAAAGTTAAGTGACCAGCATGCTCCAAAGTCCAGATGCTGAATGCTCCTCTTAAACTGCATGTAAATAAACAAGAAGGAAATCCTGCTACTGTTAAACTCCTGCTGTCAGTATTTAACCTCTGGATTTTCACACTAAGCTTTATTGAACAGGACGGTTGCTACAGGGAGAAAGAACTGCCATTAGTTCAAAAAGGAAGGAAAAAGTCACTTTGGGCTTCCCCCATGCTATATTATGGCCTGTGATAGAAGACAGGGCAAGGTTGATGCCACAGCTTTAATACAGAAAACAGGAAAATACAGTGAATAAATGTAAAGGGAGATTTATATCACATGTAACTATATACAGCATATTAATAAGTAAATGTTATGCATATAGACCTACATGAGCGTCACATTTAGATATATATTCACATACAGATGTAGACACACAGACAAACACAAATATGGGATATATTTATATTCCACAGCCCCTTCCTTATCTCCAGAGCACCTTTCTCAACAACAGCGCAGTTGGAGCAGCAGTTGAAACCTCTTTGAACTTTTCCTTTACTGTGAGGCCACTAAATTAACTTTAAACTAACCTCTAATTTGGGATTTCATTTCATACAAAGCAAAGTCAAAAGCCAGCAGGTTACTGCTGAAGCATTAGAGGATGTGGCATCTCCACTGATACAGTGGGTGGGGAGAGGAAGCTATTAAAATGTCTGTAACACTTCGCTTTATACACAACTACCCTGCTTTTAACTCCAGCCTTGGTCCCTAAGGTCAGGCATGACAGAGCTGACTAATAGTGTCGTTTTCCTACTGCCTGCCGACGTTGGCCCCTGCCACAGCACGACAGCCCAGAGCTGGAGGGGTAGAGTAACACCTATCCAGGGTGGGGGAGAGAAGAGCTAATCAGGGCTTTTCATTAAATAGTGGATGTTAGGGAAAAAATTGTCATACCCATAGCTATAAAGCTGTTGAAAAGAGAGCTACTTAGCCATTCATGACCCACCCTTATGTTAACACAATAATGAATAGGACAAGGTCCCGTATTGTCAAGCAGGTGGTGGACTTTCACTCCGCATGAAAGCACCTGAGTGCCCAAATTGCTCTAACCAAGTGTAAAGGAGCTCACAAAACATAGCTGCCAGCCCATTATTTCAAGTTTAAAATAAAAGTATATGTGTTGAAATGCTCCAACAGAAATTGAATCTTCAGAAGTTCCAGTTCATAACTGCATCCTCTGGACTGCTCTATGCAGTGGGGCATCAGTATAGAGTATAAGCTAGTGGAGCATGAAGAGCTCACTCAATCACATCGGTTTTGAATATGAAATAACAGCAGATTTTTTTTCAGAAATTATTTTAAGCATTCCCCATTGCTGTGCTTGTATTTGTACCTGCCATTCAAAAGAAAAATGAGGTACTCTGTAAGGAGCCCTTCTCAAGACCAGTCCACTGGCCCACCAGCCAGAGGAGTGAAGGCTGCGGGCAATGCCTGCCACCTCCACTTTTCCCCAGCTTCAGAGCTTCCATACTCAGCGCTTCAGTAGGGTTAAGGATCCAGCACTTCCTACAGAAAACTCCTAGCAGGGAGGCAATGTGAATTTCCCACCCCTCCCCTCCTCCAGCCCCTGGAGCTGAGGATTTTGGCCATAGATACAGCAGGAACAGGAAGACTTGGAGGAATCTGGGTCAAACTCAGCACCATAGAACTGAACCCATCTCTTAGCCTCAGGAAAATACCTAGGCCAAGAGCTATCCTTCTTCTCCAGCAGAAGAGCTTGGCATCCTGAATCCTTGAGACAAAACCCTTTTTCACCACTTTTCTACGGTAATTCAGTTTTCAAGAACTGGAAGGTAAGCAGTGTTAATTTTATAGGTGATCTTTCTGATTCATGTTATTTAAAATCCTTTCAAGATTTCAAGCAATTCAAGATCCAATTTTCTCTTTCTAATACAGTTTTTTTTTTGTTAAATCAAATACAGCATGGAGTCATTCCTGTTCATAGAGAAATGAATACACCACCCTTAACTAATGGGATTGAATAGTTTACACTAAATGCACTTGATACAACTAAATTTGTTATTCATGCTTGTAATGCAATTATTGATGTAATGGATAAAAAATTGGAACCACAAAAATTTTCTAGAATATGTATCTGGGACTTCAACAGCATTGTGAAACAGGAGAATTGATGCACGTTTGCAAAGTATTTTTTTTACTTAATGATCTTTACTAGAAAATGGAACATACATTTGCTCATGGTATATGCAGAATCACTTTTCTGCTTTATAAAGAAAGCTAAGACAATAGAATTATAGAATCAAATTATTCAAAACATGACAAATGCTTCTAAAATACAGAGAAATAAAAAAAAAATTACTATAACAGCTCAAAAATAATCTGCCAGATCCGGAATGGTTCTCTTAGGCATTCTTCCTGAAGGTAAAACTTTTTCTTCCACTAAGTATAAACTTCTGGTATTTTATTTCCTCTATAAAAAAAAAAAAAAAAGCAATATACAATGGAAATGGGAAAAAAGATCGCAATGACACTAAAAGGATTTCGGAGATGTCACAGAATGCCCTGTGCAAAGAACCGGCTAGACAAAACAGGATGGAGGATTAAACCAGGGGACTGCACCTCCCACCAAAGCAGATTCTCTCCTGTACAGAGGAACAGGCAATTCCTCTAAGGTACCTGTGTGGAGCAGACTTTCCAGTTCTTTCCCCTTACAGTGTTCCAGCAATTCTTTTCAGTTTGGTGAACTCACAAAAAGGGAAAAGATACAACAAGTGGAGTGTTAGCTTAGCCCTTGTTAATTAGAAATTTATTTCAAACAATTGTTCCTAGGTTTAATGTCAGGCAAAAGACTTTCCCCTTGTCCACAACACCAAATGACTCGTTTGACTTTCTCTAAACAGACTCTGGGTTTGACAGACGTTTGTAGAAGGTGATGTGCTGGGAAGCAATTACACGTTCAGCAAGGACTTCTGTTCAAGGCATACAGACAGAGCTGGGGCTTAGGGAGACATCTGAAACACTGCACCCAGTTTGGAGACCCCAGTGCCAGGAGAGCACTGAAAAACTGGGGCCAGTTGAGCGTAGGGTGCCCAGCCTGGACAGAGCTGGGCTGCTCCGGGCTGGAGCAGGGGCTGTTTCAGGCATCTGAGAGCATCTTGTCGGTACCTGCTGGGAGGGTGTACAGTCTCCATCCTTTTTGTTTTTCATGAACAATCTGGATAAAATCCTATATACGGATAACATCATACAGACAATATTAGAACCATGGTACTCCAACCATCATTACTTATGGTGATGACCTTATTTCGTGGGGGCCTAACCTATAGGAATCGTAAAAGTCAGCATAAGGCTAAGGAAGTTGAGGTTTAAAAGTTTGTCCCTACTCCATTCACAGTTGACAGAGAGTTACAGGCTGTGTAGGAGAGCGATTCAGTTCAGCAGTCTCTGACTTGACCCCTTCAGGCTATTGTTTCTCTCTGTGTCTGAAGACAGTGTAACAGGGAGACTGATTTTGTCTCTCTCATTCCTTCTTCTAGACCTCGTATAGTCAGCTTAGAGCGGGAGGATTCTGGGTTAGCTGAACTTGGATTTTGCTGTGATATTTCCTTTTCTTTCACCAGCGGCAGTCTCACAGCACAGCATCATCCTTGGTACACGCTTCGCTACTCCATCATCACAGTGTTTCAAAGGGACCCCTCCTGCTCCACAATTCAAAAAGCTTGGAAGGTCCTGCACAAACCATCCAGTTGTGCTACTAAAAGAAAGCACTTACTTTTCCTTCATAGAAAGAAACTCTTGAATTAGATCCAAAGACTCCTGTTACTTCTGTGGGTCTGCTCTAAATGAGGCTAGAGCTGCCAGCCAGGAAGAGGAATCAGGCCTCAGTTAAAATGTATGAAGAATGTAATGATTTGTATAAATGTAGAAAAATCAAATTTTCATTTTCTTTGTGAACATTTAATTTGCAGTGTTGTCTTTGATACTTACACTCCAGAAATCAATTAATGGGAACAGAGTGTGAGTTAATGGGGACTGCAGAATTAGTGCCACGCACATCTGGATTCACTTAGGTGGTGTCAGCCTGAGTTTGCAGCTGTGAAGATGAGTACAGAGTCTGGCCAGCGTTTTCTTTTTCACTAGAAATTTGGAGCTAACGAATGACACCATGGCCATCTGCATTACTTTAAACTTAAAGTCTTTTCTCACCTGTGTCACAGCTCAGTAGGCAGTATTGGAGTCTGAGCACAAGGCAGGGTCTTTACAGAAAATCAAAGCTGTACTTTTTTCTCACTACAGATGTGGGCTACTGCTGTGAACGGCAGAAATACAGGCTGAATACAATAAGAAACATCTGGGCTTGAAACAGCCCCCCATCAGGGGATTCATCTTTCTAGTGAACACTGACCTGCACTCTTTAAATGCCACTTATCAAGATGGGACAGCCAAAAGACCTTTTGATTGTATTTTCAAAATAATGTGGATACTTGGTTAATAATTTCTGCTTTGGAGCAATTATTTTGAAAACAATTTTATATTTGGTCACTGTCTCAGAATTCCAGAAAAGGTACATTTTTCTAACTATAAGACTATTTGTAATGTGAAAAAGAAAACCACAAAACATAATTTGTTAAATATATCCTTTGAACATGACAGCAATATGAACATTTTTTTTTTTCCTGCTAGTAACAAAGAAAGGAACTTCTACTATATGGATAGAGTAAATGCCAATTATCAGTAAAATATAGGCTCCACAGGGAAATGACCAGATTAATATATTTATTTTTACAAGGCTAACCTGCTACACACCTTAAATACTGCAAGCTTTGTAAAAGAAAACAGTCATTATAAAGAGTGATGGAGAGTTCTCCATAGAGAATTCCTCTAGAAAGCTTCAGACACATTTCAGAGTAGTTTGCATCAGCAGTGCCACCTCGTTTGGTTTCAGAAATGTCTATGCATACGTGGGAATGTAGGTTTTCCATTGGACTGTGCTTTGAGGGCTTTGCTCCAGGCATCACATTGAGCCGGGGAAGAATTTCTCTCAGTGACACAGAGTGGTATGGACGGGATTATTTTTACAGCTCAGTCCCACTCCCTGCTTCTTGGGCCAGCACATTTGTCATGACCCAGGCGTCAATAAGCACTCTGCTGGCCCTTGCTTTGCTGACAAATCAGAATGAAAAGCAGGAACAGGAGAAGCCAGGAACAAAACTGGCAGATGTGCAATGATGTGATGCATTGTACTGAAAGACAGCAATCCCTTTTTCCTCATCATGACACAAGATGTTCAGTGAGTCTCACAGAGCCTCAGGAGTACTTGCTGGCCATGAGTTAACAAGGTGCATGTGGCCAAAGTGGTGAAGGCAGGAAAAGGAAAGGCCATCAGAAATCCTCCTCAGTATAGAACGAAGAATTTTCATGACGACAGTTGCCCTTGACTAGCTGAAATGGGTAATAATGGGAGAGATATAAGGGATAATCAGTGGCCACACAGTCCCACACACATTAGTACAATTATGACCAAGTTACAGCATACCTGTCATGCCTCGTCCTTTCTTTTCTGGTTTTCATGATAATGTATTACAAGACTTTGTGGTAATAGCTGAAAAAATAGAAAGCAATTTTCTAAACCATTATGGTTTTGAATACATTACCCCACCTCAAACTCATTCCAACATCACTGCAGAATTAAAGGAAAACAGGAATTTTAACTGCACACTGAGTACAGGACTGGGGAAAAATAAAAACAAGGCAGCTGACCACTGTCATGACAGTCATGGGTAGAAACACTTCTTAACTTTTGTAATTGCAATTTGCACGCAATAGATTGTGGCTTAAACTTCTTAGTCAACTACTCAGAGTAAATCGGTGAGATTTAGGCATCATTTCGGCATTGTTAAGAATATAAATAGTGGATACAGAATCACATCCCAGATTTTTCTAGAATGACAGTAGACACTTGCTGGGCATGAGATTTAAAAAAAATAATTAGAGGATATGTGGATGTATGCCTTCCCAGTAGGCAAGTATATCATACAAAATATATGTGAGTCAGGATAAAAGGTCCTATTGAAATAGATTGCATTCTGGTATGGTGATTCTGTGAATAACTATTTTGAAAGTTGGTTTAGAAAATAATTAAATGTAAAGTCATTTTAATATACAAGTGTCTGACAGGAACTTGAAGTCCAACCCTTAACCCTGAAAAAAAGATAAAATAAATTTAGATTAAAAAAGGATTTGAATTTCTCTAAAACCCACAGAAAACGTTACCATTTAGTAATGACATTCCCTCTCCGTTTGACCCCAGCTTGACATGCTGAATCGCTCTGAACATCCGCCACCATGTACAGAAAGTCTTACTTCTTAACTCTTGCTATTCTAATTTGCACACAAAAAGTACATTAAAAGGGATGTTAAGGCTGTGACATAGAACAATAAAAGCAGCAAATTCAGAAGTAATTAGGAAACATACTATACAAAATGTTCTCCAGTGCAGAAGGGCTGCTAATACATCACAGAGAAGACAGAGTTCTAGGAGAAAACAATGAAGTTTTCTGATACATAATGCCATGTCCCCTTTTTGTGGGGGGAAAAAAAAGTGCAGCTGGTAAACAGAGCTGTGTGTGGTTATAAAATACTATGGCTAATTCAGAGACAAGGCCAGCACCGTTCATTCAGAGGTGTGGAAAACCAGAGGACTGCCTACAAAATATTGTAGACCTCTGTTCTCCTATGTAAACTGTGTCTATGGGAGCATGAAGGGCACCTTCAATCCTTTATCTTTACTCATAGTTTGCTCCAAAGCCCACTGAAATTTAGGTGGATGGAAGCAGGGATCAAACAGTGCAGAGGTGAGAGTGGTTGGTTCTTTGTATATATGGGTGACTGTTGGCTTTCGTGCGTGGAAGGCTGAATGTGCTAGACTGACACAAACAAAGGCTCAGACGCTCGCTTTAATGGTTCCACCAGCTCCCCACAGACTCCAGGCATGGTCAGAGTTAAACACTAACATGTTGTCAGAAGGATGGGATTTGTTATTGGCCCACTAATGTCGGTGAGAGATAGGGCTACACCATGGGCCTCTGGAAGATGACATTACAAGCTCTTTGGGAGCTTGCTTTGAAGAAACGGAGCAGGAGTTGGTTTAGGTTGGGTTTTTTTACATATCCAAAGCACTTATCACAGTTTTAAGAGTGAAATATTTCACCGGCATGGTTCAGGGATATATTAATTTTGCCCAAGGGGGAATAAATTGATAACAGCATTAGCTACTTTTGGTATCATCCCATCTATTTCTTGAGAAGGTATGAGGTGTAATTTTCCTGAATATTGTAAGAAACAAGCAGTAATTTTTCACTTATATATCCAAGCCTCATTTTACTAGCACGTTCTCACAGAGGTCTTTCTTAGATACTTTCTCAAGGCCAAGCAGTCCATGTTTCTGCAGATGCAGCGCTGCCACGATATAAGACTGTCCAAGTGGGAGCTGCCATAATCACAGCCTGGGCCCCCTCCAGTGTCACCTATTCATAGTCCTTTCACAACGGTGACTCATTAAAGAGAGCAGTGATATGAATGAGGACAGAGCAGTGATTATTTTTTTAAGAGATGAGTTCATTCCCTGAATCAGTGCATGGAGCAATTTCATGGTCAATAGCAGCTAAGAGCTGGTGAAGGGAAGGCCATTACGGATCCCACCTAGATGGGATGATGCCGCTGCAGAACTGGGCTCTGGGTCTCCTCCTTCTCCTTTCCTGTGTTCCTGCTGTTTGTTGCCCTTGCACAAAATATTCAGTAAATGAAAGCTAGTGAAAATTTCTACTTACACTTTGCAAATATATTTTGGGTGGAAGCATGTCTCTCCAGTCAGAAGGCAGGCTACTAGTTACACAAAGGAGTTAAACTCTTTCTTATGGACTGCATGCTGTTAGAGATGGTGGTTACATATTCCTTCTTCAGAGGAATCCAACTCAGCCTAAAGTACAATTGTCAGCATTTGTTGATAGCACTTTGTTGTGTTTTTTTCTGGGAATTGAGGAACAATGGAAAGCAGATTAATTTTTCCTAAATGAACAGATCAACCTTATGCTTATTCATAGGTTCACAGTGTTCATTTCTTGCAAGTAATCAGATGATCATCTAGTATTTGTGAAGATGTTTTCAGTTCTGAAAGTATTGTACCAGCAGCATTTGTCTGGGAATGAATATCAGAACTGTATTATTTTTTATTCACTATTTTTCATATATCATTTTTCTGTTTTAAAATGTGTTCCAATCAAAGAGTAGAAAAATATCATATTAACTCAGGTGAAAAATGTCAGTCCTTCTACCAACTGGAAAAAGCAAACAGCCAGTTGACTGTAAATGGAAGCCCCATGAATATACTCCTAATAATTTCAGCGGGATTTGGTGTCAGGCACCAGCAAGCACGAGGGTGCTCCAAGAGGGAAGCCAAGCCAGGAGATGATGACCACAGCACAGGCAGGGGCAGTGCCCTCACCCATGTGATGCAGACAATTTTCTTAAGAAAGGAGCAGAGGTAAGAAGCAAAAAAAACCAAAACCCTTAAGACAAATTTTCCCTATAGATGTTACTAAAAGAATTGCTTTACCCTAGCAGATTGTTAATCTTGTAAACACTTTCTAACTGCCCTAAGTTTGAGAGTAAAGCTTTTCTTCGCAGTCCCTTCCAATTATCCACGTTTGGATTTCTTCTTCCCAGTAGGCCCCCTAAATTATTTATCAGCATTTTTCACTTTACTCAGTCAAACAGTAAAAGCTTTGTTCACCCTCTGACAGCTGAAATGCACAAACTCAGCTCCAGGAACTCTTCCTCTTTATTTAATGCTCCTGAGGTCTCTTCTGTGTGCCCAGTCCCATACGCCTGTGTGCATCTCAGTTATCATCCAGTTTGCTTTCTTCTATCACTCCTACATCTCTCGTTGTATAACCATAAAGTCTCTGATGCTATCACTCTGAAATCTCTTGTTCTCTCACCCCTGAATATCTCTTGGTATAGCAGGTTTCTCCAAGCTTCACCCACTCCTTAAGTCTGTTGTGTCTGTTGTGATCTCTTATTGCAAGCATGAAACAACTAGAAAAATATGTATTTTGTTGAAAGATAAAGTAATTTTGTTATTTCCTTGCCCATGTCTCCAACCTCTCTATGATCCTTTGTATCATTCCTTGTTCCTTGCAGTATCTCTCAGCCAGTTTAGTAGACAATAATGTTGTTAACGTGCTGGCTGCTGCTTCATCTCGAGATCATCGAGTACACTTATTAAAGGCTGGAGCTCCTATTTCAGAGTACCACTGCCCTCCACAGGAGAGAATGGCAGATACACCGAAGTGTGTCCAAAACACCATCTCTCTAACAGTCACATCTTATGGAGAGGCTTCTTCATCTCATCCAGCAGAAGCCATTGATTGTCAGCGCAACCATCTGAAAGGACAGAGACATGACAATGGCGTGTTCCATACATTGGTGAGACAACCCAGGGAATGGAGAGCCTCAGAAATCTCGCCCATCTGTTCTCAACAGCCAGTGTCAACTGGCTGTTTATTTTTTTGCTTCTGGATAAAACACAATGAATGCATACTCCCTCCTTCACTTTACCACTTGATCAACAGTAGACAGAAAAGTTAATCCCTTGCTCTTCTTCTCGTGAAAGCCAGCATCATGCAACTTCTTCCCCATGAGTTGCCTCTCAGTCTCTGTTAATCTGTATCTCCCAGAGCAAACACTCCTGGTTCTCATGAAACGCTTTCTTTTTGGAAGCTCTTCACTTGCAGAGATGCCTTACTGTCTAGTCAGAAACACATGAGTCTTAAAGGTGAGGAAATAATTTAGTAGATGATTTCTCCTGTAAATCCAAAGCAGTAATTATCCTGCACTGGGAGATGTACACCTCTTCCTCTCCGCTTTATCTTCCTGCAGAGACTATGAAGTGTCCCGGTCTTCTGTACAACTCACTTCCACAGGGTCAGTATCTGCTACTGAACCAGATCAAAGAGAAGAAAGAAGAAAGCCCTCAGTGCTTTCCTAGTGACACTTACTCTGCCGAACTGTGTCCTCAGTTCACTGTTGCATGGTCTTGATTCACCCACTACTCCAAGACAATTATACTGGAGTACAGCAAACGCGGAATAACTGAATTTGAAAATAGGAAGTATTTTTCACAAGGTAACATTTCTTTGGGTGCTTGAATATTTTTCTCTTTATCTAGAAGCTACTGATTAACTGCATTACAAAAGATCAGTTCCCAACACAGAGGATTCGGGCTGGCCACATCATTCTCCTCAACATTAACAGACGTGCTCATCTATAAAGTCAGTCCTTCTTTACCTTTACAAGTAGTGAAGTATTCTGAGATAAGACCATCACAGAGGGAAAGTGAGTAATATTCGAAAATACCCTGGAGTGACTCCACCAACATCAGCGATGAGTTGTCTCTTTTTTTTTGTTCCTCTATAAATAAACAAGAGAGTGGCCAGCTTCGCTTCTCATTATTTATAAATAACAATGCGAATTTTTATCTCAGAAGGGAATTTTGGTAGTGAAGTTACATATCCTTTACAAGAGGGATTTATAATGGGAAATGTACAGAAAGAAGCTATACCCTTGGTATTGTAATTAAGCTTTAAAACATCTGATAATTTGGTGTTATTTGTTTTTCATTTCTTTGATGAACTGATATATGTCACTTGAATATTAGCATGAGCACTCAGTAGAGAAGCTGGTTTCCTTCAAAAGAGAAGAGCATGCACACTTATTCCTCCTCTACTGTATATAAATTCTAAATAGTACCTTGGCAGAATTACGAAATAAAAATGAATGCTTTTAAAGGCATTTGTGGAGTCTGGGGAATAAATGATAGAATTTTCTTATATTTCTCATATATGCAGATAACAGATACATTTAATGCAAGAAGGAAATAGAATTTTAATAGAATTTTTAACTAAAGATCTTGAAACAAAACTAGACATACATTTTAATTGAATTTCTGGCTCAAATTACAGCAAACCATTATAAATCATTAGGAATCAGTTTTAAAACTGCTTTCACTTTTACCCGTATTACAAACACAGAGGTAAGCTTTTACAGCTACAGATAAGTGTTAATAAATTACCCGAATTTCAAAATTAATGGCTGCCCGGCTGCTTTGGGGAGATATCATTGTGTTTCATGAATATTTTGATTTTGTGATTAGATCAAAATGCACTGAATTCCTAAACAGTCATAACTAAGGTCTGCTGATCATAAACTGTTCTTTTTTAATAAATTATATTCCTCACAAATCTGCTGATATGGAATAATTAGAAATTGGTTGCCTGCATTTACTGTAATATTTGCATGACTTTAGATCTCCACCTACTGATCTAGTGGCTGGCAGGAAATGTACATTTTGTACATTTCTAAATATACCTTGCCTGCAGAGATAATGGTTTATATTGTGATGTTAAGAAGGTTTTTATTTGCAAAAAACAAAGAGGTGTCACTTGCCAGTTCTGGAAGACATTGATTAGGCTGTTTATGTCATTCCTATTCAGAACTTATTATTTACAGCTTTCCTGTTTCCTTTCCTTTGTAGGAGATAATGATCTGTCTCTTGTAAACTGCTTAAAGTGTGCCTATTTTCTCTTTTTTTTTTTTTTTAGGGAGTCTTGAAATATATTTTATAGACGGCAAGCACATTGAAATGGAATGTAAACGGTGTAAAATACAGCATATTAAACGAAAACTATATCTGTCAGTCTAATCTTTAAATTAAGTGGTACACAAATATTTATAGTTAGGGAAAATGAAAATTGCAAATCCCCTTTTCATTGTGGAAGGCACATGTATCTGAATGTGATCCTGTAAGACATATATACTCCATAATTAAATGCACCCACATTTTGGGAACTATTCATCTGAACAGTACTGTACATGTGCACATCTGGGTTTTGCTGAAGATCTTCACTGAGGGAAGGGAGTGTGCATCAGAATGGCCAAAGCACACAGTGTCCCTATAAATTCTTTAAAACCAGGTGCTTTAGGGCACATTGCAAATACAGAAAGGTGTCTTCGCTTTTCTGGCATATGCAGGAAAGATTTAACACACTTCTTAGTGCTTACTGTACACTTTGCATCAAAGAAGCAGGCTAGAGTCTACTATATAACACACTTAGGTGACAGGAGAAGGACAGTATTTGGGATATTCACATGTTAAAATTAGAATAATCCTCCATTTCAAAAAAAAAAAAAAAAAGGCAAATAGAAATTGTTACCATTGCCGTGGCTCTGTAATGTGAATGATAGATCAAGGAGAAAATACTGATGACAGGCAAAATCTTCAGACAGTTCGCAAGGCTTATAATTTATTCTAATGATACTATCTCTTCTTGAAGAAAAGTTGACCCTGCTGCCTGTTTTCTCCCCATTGCTACTATAGTTGTTACTGCAGCTCAGTGAACAGCTTCTTACTCCCACCCTGGACAACTGGTCCTGTAAACTAGAAGACATGTAAAGCAATCAAGGACAAAGTTGTTAATTGCTCACAGTCGTGCTCTTTTGACATGTCAGCCAAGTCTTTGTGCTGTTTATTTTATGGATATTTATCCCATTCCCCCTGGCAGTGTGACCTCCTTGCATTAAAACTTAATCCTGAGTTTCATCAGCAATGTATCCTACACCAATTGCAACTCTCCCCCAAATCAAATGTATTTCCTTTTTTAAAATAAACAAACTCAGTGTTGTAAAGCAACCCCAGCGCCTCCACTTGTTGAATCACATGTATCCGTTCATGCTTCAGCATTAGCCCTCAAAACTGCCGCAGAAACATTAATCTGTACAGCAAGCGCTTCTTCAACCCTGAAAAATCTCACAGTTTGGCCAAGCACAGATTAATAAATGTGGTGATAAAAAAGGGAATTGTATGTGTTACGTCCGCAGGTAATAAACATAGGCAACCTAAAACTTCCTCTAGAAGAGACACTCTGTCTTCATTACTATATTGGAAGCTGAGAAAAAAAACATCCTCCTGATCTAGGCATGCAAATTAGGCATCTAAAGTTGGCCAAGGAGAATCCTAGTGAAGAGGAAACCTAATTATCCAAATAACTAATAACTGTACAAAGACAGCACACAATGCAAATCATTAATAATTCAACTGCGGTTTGTTGGTTTGTTTTTTTGGTGTTTTTTTTTTTCCCTAAACTGTTAAATTAGAATCTAGGAAATCTGGAAAAGAAGACTGAAACAGGAACAAATAAATAACCAGGCTGCTGTATCCTCCAGAACTCCTGACATCCAAGGAAAATTTGGTGCTCTGTGGAATGGAGACCTATAGATAGGAAAAGCACATGGCCTAGAGTCAGAAAAAAAAAATGTTTTACATTGAAAGCTATGTTTGACCAAGATATCATTATAAAGTACTATGTAGGACATGAGAGCTGCTATGGTTATGCCAGTGAAGATTGTCTTATTTGAACCTAAAGATTTCTGTGAGAATCCTAATTCCACCCTTAGCAGATATTGCTGACTCCCATTGATGTTATTTCTTCACAGGAAAAAGTTTGGGCTGGAGGACTGTTAACTGGTATAATTCTTATGAAAAGAGAATATACATTTCTTCTTGAAAAGAAAGAACAAGGGATAATCTGAAGTGCTCTAAGCCACCATCAGGAGGAGGAATTATTATCTTTTCTTTTCACAAGGAAAAATAACCTACATTTAAGCTAATATTGACAGATCTCTGCAGACCAGAAGAGAAACAATCCCACAGCCTGAGCAAAGCAGTGAGATCAGTCTCCGACATCCATTCAGAGACCAGCTCCTGGTGAAAGGGAACAGCGGAGCCGAGAGCCCGAGGAGCAGACGCGTCTGCTGAGACGTGAGCAGGGCGTATTCTGGGACCCGGTAAGCAGGCCTAGCTGTTCAGCAGATTTTGTAAAGTACCTTTTGTGTGGAGAATAAATAGACTAAAATATGATCCTGAAGATTTCAGGATCATACACGGCATAAGAAACTTGGGCAGCACCAGTGTTGTGCTGCTGAATGATTTGTACCTGTGCGTGTTCGCATTAGCGATAGCGACTCCAAAGCGCCGCGGTGACAGTCCCCCTGCACAATGCCAACAGCCCAGCGTGTTTTGACAAGGGGGCAGGATTACATTTTCAACAGTTCTCGTCCTATTTGCTTTGTGCAAATGCTTAATTGTATGTTAAATTGACTGCAGACACGATCTATTAAAGCTTGGTTTTCCAAGGGTACCTCAGGGAGCTGGCGTCCACCTCCCCGTGACACGCGCTGTGATTTGGGCAGCGAACTCCCCCGGACCCACGGGAATATCCCAGCCGCACGGGAAGTTTCTGGGCAAACATGTGGCAATCATTGTCCTGATTGGGGTGGTCTAATTAGTTAATATTTATATTGTGATCTGCAGACTGTGAAGTAGGAGAGAAGTGCTAACTGCTGTTATTATTATTATTGAATTACAACAAGACAAAGCCAGGGAAACCTCTCCTGGACCCCTCAAGTGACAGCTGTGAGTCACAACTCTGTTTGCATGGGGTTTTGTTAAAACACCAGCCCCAGAAATAGCCTGGGCAATTTTTTATCATCATATGTCTACATTTGCTAATGGCTCCCATCCCTGAGATACAGGGAATTGCACATCTGTGAGGTGAAGAGGCAGCATTACCCGCTTCTCCCAGGGAAACAAAGGACACATACCTTTGCCCAGGTCACAGTTAAATGTGCTGTCAGAGCCCTGATCTGTAGCATTGCCTAGCAGCACCTAAACTTCAGGACTACTTCAGCACATAGTCAAAATTAGTGCTTAGTCTGTGGCACGCAAACTTTGGGGATTTGGGATTTTGCTTTTAACTTTCCTAAATCCCTCCTCAAGAAGCAGACTGAGCCTCTCAGCATCCTTCGTTCCTACCTGGGCATCCAGAATCTTCTTTCTTCCGTCACTGGCCTGACCCCCGTTTCTGCAGGTCTGAGCTCCCTGGACATGGTGATCATGATGAATGACTTGGTCTAGAGACTGGGAAGATTGTTTTCCCCTTATGGGTCTCTTTGGCAAGCATCAAAAGGGAAGGACCAGTCAGGATTAAAGGAATAGGAAGTTCATGTTAGCAGAAGACATGGAAATATCGAGCATGTTGCTCCTGCAGTCCCCTGCAGATGTAGAGAAAAGAGGCCAGTTGCCAGAGGTAACCGAGACGTGGGGCTGGTAACATTTGGCATGTCAGAAGTCCCTCTTCATTTGCCTCTATTCCGTCAGGCAGAGGATGGCAGTGTTCAGAAATGAATGGCGTTTTTGGGACAGGATAAGAGAAGCCAATCTCTACTTAGCAGTTATGTGGTATAAAACTTTCCAGCTCTCACTGGAACCAATTCAGTGCTTGATGTGAGTGGGAACATCCCTATCATTATCAAGTTGAAATAGGATGCCTTCTGTTCAAATCCATCCTTGTGCCCGATTTTGTGCTTATTAATGCACATATTATGACAATGACACAGCAAAGGAAGATCACTCTGCAGTGTAAAACAAGATCAATTTAGGAAATGAAACCCTAGCCACTACAGACTTGGAAGCTTTGCAACAAATTAAGAGTGTTCCATGAAGTGGGAGAAACACAACGTTGCCTCGCACATGCTTGTGTTTTTAGAGTAGCCACTGACAATGACTTAAGAAGGGGAAATTATAGTTCTGCTGAGAAAGTCAGAGGTGTGTAGTACTGATGCATTACCTAGATTCTGCTTCACCAGAATGACAACTGGAGACGGTAAAAGCAAAGTCCGTTGAATAAGGGGAGTATGAATATTTATTCATATGCATATGTGTGATAAATTTCTTCAAACTGCAGTTGCAATCATGACTGGCATGTGGAAAAGAGCTCACAAATCTGAAATAGACTGAAGTTAGGCAGAGAAAATTAGAGGGAAAGGGATATCTTTAAATATGTTCAACTCAAGAGAACAAATACACCCAAGAGCAGACCTCCCCGAGCAAAACAGCGACCATCCTGGAGGCACCTGTGTTGAGTATGAGCTGGGATGTGCACCCACATTGCAAAGAAAGATGCTGTAAATAATGTTTTGGGACTCTGAAGCGATATAGATGCTCTTGAAGATCATCCCTCCTGCTGCCAGAGGTGGTTCCCAGCTGCTAGGTGGGCTCGCTCTGCGTTATTGTACAGTGCCGTGCAGGTGCCCATTCACACCCCGTGGATACCGCAGAGGCAAGGGCAACCCCACCAGTTGCTGCTCCTGCGGCTGCCCTGCCCCATGGAGTTTTCCTGCCTGCTGTGTGGGAGCAGAATGTCTCTGTCCCCATGGCAGGATTCTTCTCTTTGATAACTGCTTAGGCTGTTTTGGGGCAAGCTCCTTAGGCCAACATTTTCGAAATGAAGCACATCAACCAGACACTTGAACTGATGTTAGGCACTTCAAAGAGCGGCAGATTCCTCGTCGTGTAAGAGCTGTAGCTATCACGAGATTGATTTGGAGGTATTTGTGCTCAGCAGCTCTACAAAACTAGGCCATTTTTGTCTGAAGTCCTAAAGCCAAAATCAAATACTTAGCTTTAGGCAACTCCTGGACCTTGGTCCTAATCTCTTTTTAAATTCTCTGCTAAGTAGAAGGATGCAAATAGTTACTGTGTACATAAATCAGTGTTGTTTCAAAGATTAGTTAGAGCTTGTAAAATGGTACGTAACACTTTAAAGCATATCCATTTTTATTCTGTGCAGCCAGTGAAAATATAATATAATCGCCTCTATCTAACTTTTGAGTATTATTCAAGTTGTACATTAAACTTCTGTTTTCCACATGGGTTGACTCTGCAGAGCAAGAATGGAATTGTTGTGGGACATTGCTTTGGATCATGGTTCTTTTGTTTTAAATAGAAAAGCTTCTTTGGGTTTCTGTTAGAGAATTCAATGAAGAAGAAGTTTTACACTCACTAAGAATGAAGTTTGATGAAGTTGACATGAGGAAGATCAAGAAAGCTTTTACTCGTACAGAGGAATCTTGGCATTTACTTCATGAATGAATGATATGAGGGCCAAATAAAATCATACTAGGTGTTTCATTTGTAGATGTATCTAAACAAATTATGAATAAATCTTTATTATCATGGACTCAGATGCTCATTTGACTAAAAATATTTAATGAAAAATAGTTGGTGAAAATCACTTTAAAAATATTTAAGAATCCTGTTTTGGTTTTTTCTGTATGAATGTTTTACTTGTAAAGTAATTAGACATACATATTAATTTCAAAATACAAATATGCTTTAAATGTACCTAAAATATTTTCAAATTATTGAAAAAAAAGGATTCAAGTGGCCGTTAATTAAATTTTAGAAAATGGTCCCCTTGTTTAAAAAAAACCATTAACTTTCTCTTATAAAAATTATAAAATACAGGATTTCATCCCTAAACAAAAAATATTATTTTAATTGTGCACAAAATCTGCTCTAATTTTGGAAGTCAGCTTTAAGCACATATGTATCAGTAGCTTTAGCCCTAGTTTCCATATATTACTTGGAAGGTTTGGTTTTTTTTTGTGGCTAAATTTGTCTGAAAATGTCACTCCACTAAATTTATGCAAAGTTGAATCACTGCTTAAACGGAATAATTCGATTTCAAATGTGAGGAAAGGCAATTCTCCATCAGATTTCGGACAGCTATTTTTTCATAAGTATTGGCTTTCTCCATGACCTGTTTTTTTTTTTTACATGAACCCCCAAGAGCTGCCTTCACGTTCCTCCATACCCAGCTCCGCACTTTCCCTTGCTGGTGCAAGACAACGTAAATGCCGTCCTCTCTTCCTTGAAAGCAGTGATTAGTGCCTGCAGGCAGCAGCACAACACACATAATCAATACTCAGTGATGTTTTCTGAGGGACTGAAGGTGAATAACTTACGATTTAGGTTTTTTCCCCACATTCAATATGAGCCTCACCCCTCTCTCCCTGTTCACTCCTTGATTTCCTTCACCACATCTGTTCAGCTGCACTCCTGACTTCCCAGCTGCTGAACACGGCGGGATGTCATATCCCAGGTAGATACCATTACACTGACCTCAAAAGCAGCCACAAAGATACAGAGCAGTGACTGTTTCGAAGTACACTATGGTCCAGTCGTCCTCTGGTGTTGAAGCTGTTCTGAACACCTGGCTTCCAGTCCTCTGCAATGGGAGCTTCAATGTGAAGTAACATCTGTCAAATGATCAGACTTTAAAAATTCAGCTTCTCTGAAGCTTTTCAGAAATACGCCTTTTAAAATACATATCTTACGGGCAGCACAAAAACATTTTAATGAATGCTAACATGTTTGTAAACACAATGAAAATGGCATTTCCTACTGAGCAGTATAAGATCATTTAAATAAAATATCTGCCTTTGGACATCAGACTCTGCTGGTGATCCCAATAGGATTTGTGCTTCATTTTGCTATTGGAAAACACAGCATATACGGATATGCTTTATGAGAACTGATAAAAAGAGAAATCTCTAACACATGACATCTGGACAGATTTCTCCTCTTTAAATCTCTGCATCTTAATAGACTTCCAAAATTCGTCCCTGAAAATGTGTTGACTTGTTCTAAATGCCTCATGCTAAGAGGCGAATATCAGTGTGAGAATTCATTATTTTAATAGAACCAAAGTTTGACAGAGGTAGGAGAGCAGAATGCAAATGTCAGCATTGCTGGAGGTACCAGCAAACTGATAAAGCTCATTTATTTATATGACTATATTTTCAGTACAACAGTGTCACTTGAATATCTTCAGTCACTTTATGTTTATTCTGGTTTCTTTATAAAGTTACTTCCATCCAACACCAGAAACTGACATTCTAACTCAGTAAATACTGAGTTCTCAATAAATATTATTTGGGTTAAATCCTGAAACTAATTAAAATGGTGAACAGAGACAGGTTTGCAAGGTGCTGAGCTCTTCTGCACAGTTTGAGCACCCTGCCCTCTGTGACAGCGAGAGAGCACGAGCGCGCGAAGGTGCCCACAGACCCTCCCAAGTTTTGGGCTCCTGCTGTCGGTGGGGATCTTGAGCCTGAGAGCCCTGCTGGACCACCGAGCCCAGCCGCCTGCTGCCAGCAGCTTTTTCACCCATCTGCTCTCATAGACCTGCTTGTTCTTGGGCAGTCACTGGCTTTTAGATTGCATGGCTCCTCTCTCTGCCCCACTTTGTAAGCAATAGTCACATCTTTCCTCAATGCTGTACCCAAAGCAAATGGAGTTCTTCTCTTCTGAAAGAGTTTCTTTACTGGTAGCCCTTTTTACACCTCTTCCAGACAGGATTAATTTTTTTTAGCTACCAATGCCAGAAGTTTTTACAGGGCAACATAGGAAACCTTATTAGCATAGAGTGTGGTGGCCCTAATACCTTTTATCTCTCCTGAGTTCTCTCCTGTATTTGTCTGCAGCATGCCAGCAGCCTGCGGCCATCCTGGGATGCTCTGGTACACCAGACCCTCCTCCGCCACAGGCATTTCCAGATGCTGGCCTCTCAGCTCTCAGGAGGGGTTCCTGATCATATTTTTCCTAATGAAGACCAAGCTGAAGCTGAAGCATCACTTTCGAAATGGCCCTGTGGGATATGAACTCTAGGTAGCTATCAAGCAGCTGTGCTCCAAACAGCTTTACTTTCATGTGTTATAAACTGCCCGATCTGTCCAACTCACCATGCATTTTAATTTATCTTTCTTAAAGAAAACATATTTAGAACTGATTTATTTTTTTACTTTACAAATATTATTTTTCTGCCCCATTGAGAAGAGTGGGAAGACTTAAATATATGTACCCCCAGCAACCATACTGACTGGTATTTGTATAAGCCATTACTGAGGCTAATGAAGGAATTCACATTAAATTCAGAGATATTCAGTAGCATAATTTACAACCTTTGAAACACTGGATGGCTACTGACTAGGAAATTCTTGCTATGTGAGATACAGCACTGAAAAAAAATCTGAGGGAACACATTTTTAAACGCAAGGTCTGAGTGCTGATTGACATGCTTTGTACGATAGTAAAATCTGGCAGGTGCATTAACTTGCATTCCTCTGATCTGTACACATCCACACTTGTCTTCTTAGGGTACTTGGTAATAAGCTTCTTTAAAGATCCCTGAGTAAGCACTGAAGATAATATCTGGAGTATGTAGCACTCAGTCCTTTTAGAATGGCTTTTTCCTGCTCCTTTCGTTTTCTTAAGAAAATGTCAGTTTAATCATATCTTAAAGCTTTGATAATGCGTTTCTTTACATAGCTGTAGAACACTCACTTCAGTGTTTTAAAAGAATTAATGTAGATGTAAAAATGCCAGCTAAATGAGATTTCTTCCAACAGGCTAACAAAACTGAAGTGCAAGGCTTCAAAACTTGCAAGACATTTGCACAGCAACACAAACGTGCCGTAAGAGAGGCTGCTCGGCATTTATTATTGCAGAAGAAACTTGTGTTCCCATTTGGCAACCTCAGAGAATCTATAGCTCACCTACTGCAAACGCAGCTAGCTTTTTCATAAAAGCTTATTTCTGATTTCTCCCTAGCAGCCCAGGAACATCACCAACCCAGGAACTATGATGGCAGTTCCTTGGGATTAAATACGAGTTGCCAGAACTGGCCAAACTCATAACAGCATACCCTTCTGCTGCTGAATAAAGTAAAGGATTGTACCATGTTTTCACTGGCTCGTTCTGTACCAATAGCTGTGCTATGAAACAAAAATATATTACCTTAGAAGACAAGGCAACGAAGCCCCCATTTAGTTTGTCATCAAAGAGCGGGCGCACCATAGGGCGGGTTGAGGGAAGAGCCTTCCGAGGCAGCTTCACTCTCCTGAGCTCAGTTCTGCTTGGTTCACAGGCTCCCAACAGATACATCTCAAGCTGTTTATGTATTTTAGCAAAAGTAGCCATGATTTTACTTTCTAATTAATTTTTTCTTTCAATGCATGCTCAAATAGAAACCCCAAACTTTCTTTCATCTTAGTTTATTCATTTATACACACATAGCACAAAACTCAACAGGAAAAATAAAGGCAGAACATTTTTTTTTCCTGTTCCCCAGCCCAGGGATGATTTATGCTGTTTGACATTTAACTTAAGGAATCTGCATACTTAGGAGATTCTATGAAATTCCTTCCTCACTATTACATTTGACTATCGCTAGAAATCCACTTTTTATTATTGATTTGTAGGCTCAGGTCCTCTAATAGGTATAATTGAAAGGTTTTGTGAGTCTTGTGCATTAGTTTCTAAGATTAAAAGAGGCCCTTTCCTCCAAAAAGAGCATAATTTATGATGTACTGCAATATACATTGCATGAGATAAATTGACAACTTGCATGTCTTCAGCTGCAGTCACTTTATATAAGTAGAAAATACTTCTAATTCCCTGTGTGTCTTGTAAAAAGTAAATATCTACTCTGAAATCCAAATGCAATTTGGCAGGATACAACATCAAGTAGGATGATCCTATCTTCGGTATTTCGCCTGAAACGTCAGCCAAGACTCTCCAGTGTTTCGGGAGACGTAGAACAAAACCAAGGACAATCCTCATCCACACCCATATGAATTTAATGAAACTAATTTAATGGATGAATGAATACATGGATCTGGAATATATGTGGTCTGATACTATTTTTAAAATACTCTTACTGCAAATTGCTTTTGTATGAATAAATATTTGGAGGATGTGTCCTTCTTTTTATGCCCTAAGTCAGAAGCAGCATGATCAAGGCCACAACTGTAATAAAAATAATGAAACGCAATGATTTGGAGATCTCATCTTTCCTTTTTGCCCTTATCTAAAGCCTGTGGAAGCTAATCAAAGTTTTTCCAGTGATACAGTAGTCTTTGGATAGAGCCCTTACACTGAATAAAAAAGAACCACCATGAAATCTACAAAGTTACGCAGTTGTGTAACAAGTGAAAGTAGGAGAGAATCAAGCCCTCCTTAGCTGTTGAAGAGCCATTGTTCTTTAACCAGGAGGCTAAAAAACATTGTGTATTATACAAAAAATATATTTAATATAATTGTTTCAAATGCATTTTGTAAAGCAGTGATTGCAGCCTTGAGCTACTGAAGAGGCACTTTAGGAGAAACTATGAGGAAGTCACTATTGGAACAAATTGCATATTTTCTTTTTGCTCCAAGAGGCTGTTTTACTCCTGTACTGATGAAGTCTTCCACCATTTTCTTTGTGATATGTCGGCTTCATTCCAGTTCCATTGTTTGACATCTATTATTTTGGACCGTGTCTTGTAACTATACTGGGCAGTCTGTTCTTGTTGGCCCCCAGCACACCCAAGACACTGTAGGCTGGATCTACCTTCCCTA
>NW_010123276.1:25136-30501 GCF_000699245.1 Pterocles gutturalis
ATTAGGGAAAGGCAAGGCCACCTAACATGAAGAAGAGCCATTACCTCTTGGTGAACACTAGGTGGGTCAATGCAAAGGCTGTTTTGAGGACTAATAATTGGACTTCTTAAGTGATAAGTCAAGATGCACATATCATTTTGGAACTGAGAACTGAGAAATGGTAACAAGCATTTCAGAATTCAAAATAGAAGTTAGAGTAACAAGGCCATGCTTTATGGGCAGCCCCAGAAATACAATTTCACTTAGATGAGAGAGAAGAAAGCTTGGATGCCTGATGTAGAGTAGCAGAAGAAAAGAAACAGAAGGAACTGCTGCTGTTGAAACAAAGAAAGTACAGAATTTGACACAGAGATAAAGTCTTTCTAATAAGTCATTTATAGGTTCTCTTTCTTTAAGCTGATTTTTAGCTGTTCTCCCCACCCTTTTCACCTCTTTAGAACTCAGTCGGGCTGAGCCTGTGATTGTGTTATATAGGGACATGGGTAAAAAACATGAGCCCAAAGATACTTAGAGTTCTTGTTTGCTCTGTATCCAAATGTTATGGTTGGTTCTCATCTAAACAGCAGGATGAATTAAGATAGATTTTAAAAGTATCTCCTAATAAGTCTGTAGGATTTAAGATGCTTGGAATTAGACCAAAAAACTGCATTTCTTTCTCCCAAATGATGATCAAGGGCTGTATTTGGTAGGTAGATCTCTAACTGGGGTTATTACGTCCACATACAATGTCCTAAAAACACCTAATAGAAAACACTTCATCTGTCTGTCTCACATAAAGAAGATGTCAAAAGAGAAATCTCTTCTCATCAAGTCTAGTGAATGCAGAGTCCAGACTTCCAAACTCTATCTACACCTTCTTCGCCAGCTCCTTTCGTCCTCCACTGAGCCAGAAATTGCAAATAATTCTGAATCAGCAGATGATGTGTCAGATTAAGGATGCGACCTCTTTATCATTATGCACATCTAAGATTTATCTTCCCCTATTGCCTATGACATTGGCCTTACAATGGGCAGCAAGTCTGCAGGGCGTGGACCACAGCATCTGGATAACATGTTCTTCCAATGAAAATCCAGTCCTGACTGGACTTACCATTGCAAATATCAAGCAATCTTGGAAGCTCAGTAAACTATTACTGATGTTAGTCTGTCTGATCAGCCAAGATTACCTCCGACTGTTTTAGCTTGTACTATTTCATGCTGCATAAAGCTGTCCTTATATTTGAATGATGTGTGTGGATTTGTCACTATAAAATTACCAAAAAGGAATAAAGATACCAGATAATTCAATTAAGTAGGGTTTCCCCTGTTTCAATTAGAGGTCCTACAGCCTCTAAGGAAAATTTCTCAAGCACTCCACAGATGAGAAGTATGTTTCCCATGGTGAAAATTAGGGCAAAATACCTACTATTGGTAATTGTTCCTTAAGAAAAGGCAGACTGACAGAAGCATTCAAGCATGTGTTTATTGGGTCCTTACTCAATAAATCCTCGCCTGACATTAATTTTCTTGCCAACTATTGTCTGACTGCTAAACTTCCCATTTCTGGACAAGATTATTGAAGAGATGGTAGATAGCAAATAGTGTCTAGCAGCATCTGCTCTTAATTTTTAGACACCAATCAGTCAGGACTCAGACCTTGACATGGCATCTGAAGGGCATCAGTTTCAGTGACTGAAAATCTCCCTAGGGCAATAGGACAATGTTCAGTGGCCTTGCTAACAACTCCAGGTCTTAGTGACCTTCTATCTTTGATTCCAGAGACTGTACGGTGCTGTTCATTTGACTGTGGAATCTGATGAGGGCTAAAAAATTAGTTCATCCTTTCTTATAGCGGAGAGGATCCTCACGGGTTTATGATCATTCGCTTTTCCTCTGAAGGGGATTTGCTGGGGCTGCTTCTGCAGCACAGCCCTGACAGCTGTAATCCTTCTCTGTGCTAAGAGGAAGACAAACTAGGAACCAGGAAAAACTGGGCAAACTTGCAAGGTCGAGCTGATGAAATTCCATTTGGCCTCCTGTTTTTCCACATCGTGGCCCGGAATTAAATTCTGCCAGGTAAAGGTCTTGCTGGCGTGGAGGTGATGCTGGCCAAGGAAAGCCTAGCAGCAAATGAGCAAAACTTACAACCCAGCCATTTAGTAAGAGCATCTTCCTGAACATTTATAAGGTGATGTGTAGATGTGTAGATGTGTAGCCATGCTGGATTCATTCTGCTTCTGGTTTCCCAAATCAAAAGGATCCACATACATGGAAATTTTTCATAGGAAGAAATTTTTCACTGTGCGGGTGGTGAGGCAGTGGCCCAGGTTGCCCAGAGAAGCTGTGGATGCCCCATCCCTGGAGGGGTTCAAGGCCAGGCTGGATGAGGCTTTGGGCAACCTGGGCTAGTGGAGGGTGTCCCTGCCCATGGCAGGGGGTGGGACTGGATGATCTTTAAGGTCCCTTCCAACCCAAACCAGTCTGTGATTCTATGAATCTATGTTTCTGTTCTGCAATTATGACAGAGGGGCAGATATCACCAGCCAAAGCCCGCCTAACTGGGGGAAAGTTCCTTTCTCTCTTCCAAACCCATCCAAGGGGAGTTTGGGCAGGTCAAAGACTTTGTTATCTCATAGTCTTATGTGTAAATCAATTTTTAAAAATCCAGGATGAAATGCAGCAAATAAACAAGCAAAGGGTTGCATCCAGGTGTTGGCAGCGGTGTTTAACATATTCTGCTTTTGAGGTTTCCTCCCTCCCTGCCTGGGGTACAGCAGAACTCTTCATGCCTTCTCCTGGGAAGTGGGTCCTTGTTTGCTCATATTCAGCAGTGATGGATGTCTTGAACTGAGGGGAAAAAAAAAAACACAAACCGAAACAAAACAAAAAAATCCCAAAATCAGAGAGAAGCTTAAAATAAGGATTAATGTCAACCGGTGAGATCAAAGTAAGAAGCCATAGATTTAAAACCTTAACGAGAAAAACAGGTTCTGAAACAACCTCTAAATAAACCTCGCTTGTGTTTTTTGTCAAAAAATAGCTTGCTGCTGTCTCTAGGATATATTTTATGAACATTAAGCATTTGTGTCACATTGTGGACCCTGAATCTCAGAATGACCTTCTGTTTCATTCTCCTTTCCCCCAGTGTGATGGACATTGACACAAGATGTTTGCACCCACAATTCAACTTAAGCCAAATCTTAAATTCATCTCCAGAACTAATAAGGTAAAAAATACCCTCCTCAGATATTTTGACCAAAATTTTGTTCTGCAGACACATTTTCCTAGCATTAAATTGTTTTTAAATTATTGGAAATACATGTCATTAGAAACAATTAAAGGAGGGCAGCATAACTGTCTGGAAATATTAATAGCATACATTTTTCCAGCATAATGAGGGGTTCTTAGAAATAAGAGATTGTATATCAGATTTATAGAATTACCATAAAAAGCTAAACATAACCAGAATATCACGAAAAATATTGAACAGTGGTGTGTAGGAAGCTCCATCACTTCAGTCTCTTCAGGCTGGATTAAGGAAAACACAAATACACTTTGGGAGGAGAAAACTGCAATTGGTAGATGTGGAAGACTGAACGTTTCTGTCTCCTGTTTGGTTTATTAACATGATCCATACAGAGATGCAGAATTATGCATCACCACAGCACAATGTCACTTTCCATGGATAGAATTCACCTGATGAGTTTTTTAAAATCCTGGTGTTCAATTAGAGAAAACCAAGGCTCTCAGAAACCAAGCTGCACCCTGAACAGTATGTACCCTGTTTCCAGTGTGATTATTCAGTTCCATACAGTTGTGAGAAACTGAACAAGGACTTGTCTACCTAAAGTCCTTGATTACTGCAGGGCTACAGCCCCGTGTAGCTGTTTCTCTTAAAAAAAAAAAAAAAAGGTTGAGCTTTTGAACTGCTAATATTAACCTGCATTTTTTGCTTTCTGCAACAATTGGTCAGTTAGTATTGCTGTTGTGCAGAATGTATAATAAACACCTCGATAGCCTGAGAAAGTGTAGTTCCGAGACAATACTCTATAAAAGCCCTTCTACTCCAAATAAAATTTTATATGTGTAATTGTCAGACACAGGTTTCTTCTAACAACAGGCTACTGATAAAACAAATTATTTTATAAGACACTTCACTACAGAATCCTTTTTCTCTGTTGTCACTGCTGTTGTTATTTGGTTAAAAAAAAAACAGTCCTAATGGTTAAACTGTAACTGGAATAGGTCTTTATTTTCAAATCCAATATTTAATAATCTTTTCTACCCAGCAAATCATGTAATCATGTCTCACTTCACTCGCCTACAAAATGGGTGATGTCCTCTGCCCTGCCTCATATAGCTCAGCATCAAGCTTTGAGACTTAATTAGCTGGAGTCAGTTGAGTGCTTTAAAATTCCCAGACCAAATATGTAGAGACAAACTGAAACCATCCTTGGTTTTTGCAGGTGTCTTCATTTGCCCTAAATATACACAGAACATCTATTCGGTTGCTATTCTTTTTATTATTTTCTGATTCTGGCAAGGTTTTTTCCTTCTGCTATTTTAATATCTAAGGTTTAGGGCTGGGAGAATAAAAAGCCCCTGTGGATGTACACAGTGTGTAGCAGCAGCTGAGATACCGCCAAATAAAGGTAGAGTTAAAGAAACACACTTACCCAAATAAAGAGGTGCTGGCAGGGAAAGTCAGTGAAAACCTTTGCCCGTCTTTCCTTGGAAATAATAAGAAAGGTATCAAAAGATTTGAACATTTCAGGATTTCAAAATAACCAGAATTCATAAGTCTTAAGAAAAAGGACTTTGCGAAAGTGAAGTAAGTTCAGTCTTTGCAATGTAATTCAAATTGCACTTGTAATTCAGGTCCTGGAATTAACCCACTGAAGCAAAGCTTGAAAAGATTTAGATTTACTCAGGCTACCAACAATACAATAATGTCTTACAATTGCACAACTCCCTGTCTATTGGCGATACTGCCAAACGCCGTAATCTGCCAGTCTGAGGCTCGGAGTCGCTAATTGTTAAAAAATGAACCTGGGCATCATCGCTGAGCTTCTCTGGCTGAAAACTCATCCAGGCTCCAGCACTTTTTGATCAGGATGAGATAACAACTGAGGTCTTCACTGTGACGCTGGGGGAATGAATTTTACTGTGGTGTTGAAGTCCCATTTTTTAAGGGAGAAGAGGTGTGTTCAGGAGAGATCTCCTGCACGGTCCAGCCATTGACTCTGAGGAAAAAGAGACCCTGTCACATCATTGCCCTGCTTCAGGTACAATCCATGTCACCTCAGCTACCACTTTATTTCCCAAGGATGCGTCCCTTGGGTATTGAGCACAGGGACATTATTTTGTATTATTAATTTATTTTTAT
>NW_010123277.1:0-3183 GCF_000699245.1 Pterocles gutturalis
TCAGGAGGCTGGAGCTGCGCTGACAGCTGAGGGGGCGATTCCTCCGTTCCCCCCACTCTGCCCGTGCCAAGGATTGCCCGCGTGGGGTGACCCTGTGGTCTGCTGGGATTTATTTCCATCCCGTCTCCTTTATTCCATTTTATTTCAACCCCATGGCCCCAGCCACGAGCGCACACACCCCAAAAGCCCTTTTTGCCTCGTTTTGCTGACGTTTCTTTCAACGACCCCCCAGGGGCACAGGCGACCGGCCCTCTCCTGGCTCAGGACCCCGCCCGCAGCACCCCCAGGAGAAGCAGCCTGAAGAAGCCGGCCGTCGCCTCCTCGCTGAAGAGACAAGGTGAGCCTCGCCCGCATGGCTCAGGAGTGTTTCGGGAGTGGGTGGGCACCCGCGGCTGTTCAGTGGGTGCTGCTGTCACCCCTGCGCAGGGGACGGCCAAGCCCTCGTGGTGCGTCGCTGGCACCAGGGGGTGAAAATTGGGCTCAGGCGCCTCGGTGTTGTCAGGAACTGCATGTGTCTTGCCTCGGGTGTTGCTCTGTCTGGCCGTCAGTGTGGGTTTTTTTGGAGAAGGATGGTGCCGGTGTCCTCCTTGGTAAAGAAGTTGAATTGTGGCGGGGCTGGCGCTGCCGTGAACAGGCAGGCGTCGTTAAATATTTCCTGACATAATGAAGTGCCCTCCTGGATAAATCAGATCAGAAAAGGCAGATTGGGTTGGGAAGTTGTGAGCTGGTTTCTGTTGCTCTTTTGCCACTGGTGGTGTTTGCAGCGTCTCTCTCTTGAAGTCCAGAGCTGCTGGGGGGGCTGCTTGGGCCACAGTGGTTTTGGTTTTGGTTTTTAGTGGCAAATCCCAGCCTGGCAGCACCAGCCACCGCGGGGAGCGCGGGGTCGGGAAGGAGACGGGGACTGGCGTGACCCCGGCTGCCCTGGGGAGCTTGTCACGGGCAGCGATGTGGTGACTGTCGTCTCTGTGTGGTGACACGTGTTTACCAGACAGTTGTTTGGAGGAAAGGGTCAGTTCAGTGCTGTGAAAACCTCCGTGAGCTCCCAGTGACTCGGAGCAAGGCACTCGCCATGCTGGGTACCACGTGGGGAGGAGGTTTGGTGCTTTTGTTCCTCTTGCCATTAGTTTTGGCCCAGACAGTGGTACAAATCTCTCCCATGATTTCCCCTCTCCACCAAGACAGAGCACTTAGATTTCATCCCGTGGGCTGTACTGATTTGTTTTGTTCCTGCAGGTGCCCCCGGGGAGCGTTGGTGTTTCTGGGGGGCGATGAGGATGCGTTGGGTCCCGCTCCCGGGGATTCACGCAGCACAGGCGATGGTGTGATAGCACCAGTGTGGGTCAGCACAGCTCCCGCTGTGAGCAGACAGGGATTTTAAAAGTCGTTTGCTGCTGTACTCCTGCGTTCCTAAACCTGCGAGCGAGGTGCCCGAGGCAGCAGCATGAAACCCATCGAGCTGAGGGACAGATGGATGGTTGCGCGTGTCGTGCTGGTGCCTGTCTGAGCTCTGTTTAGCGCAGGAGGGTGTGTCTGCACTGCTGGGGAAACTGGTGCAGGTGAAACAGGGACGGCTAGGCCGGAGCTGCCCGCAGAGGAGCTGCGCCTGGGGGCTCGGTCTTGGTCTTAGGCTTGGGCTGAGTTCTTTCTTTCTCCCGCCTCGGCACCTCGCTTGAGTGCTGAAGCAGGGGGTGATTTCCTTCCCTGTCTCTCGCAGGCTGTAACCAGGTGCTGGACGAGGCGCAGGTGTCCTTCTCCTTCCAGGAGTGGCTGGCCAGCGTCACCGAGCGCATCCACCAGACCATGCATTACCAGTTTGAGGGTAAGGGAGAGCTTTCCGACATCACTCTGGGCACTGATAGCAAATGACCTCTGTCCTTAGGCTCTGGGCAGCACTAAGTGACTGTCAGCCCCGCAGGAGACAAGAAGTGCTTTGCCCAGCTGGGAGCACACGGCGTTTGCCCTGGGCCACGGCTTTGATTTGCTTTGATTCGTTCCCTGAGCAGGGCTGTAGTGCTCAGCAGCAGCGTGGGGAAGGGAGAAGTTCCCCGAGAGGGGGGCAAGGGTTGAAATCACACACCCAGAAGAGGGGAGGTGGAATACAGGGAAAAAAAAAAAAGGCGTGAGGTCTCAAAGGTGCTGGTGCTCCAGTTTTACTGCTGCAGCTGTTTGGAGCATGCACCATCCACCTCAGCCCCCCCTGTGCCCCCCAGGCCGGCCTCTGCTCCGTGGGAGCTGGGATGCGGTACCTGGGAGAGCCACCGTCACCTCACCCCTCTGCAGCCACCCAGGTGACCAGCACAAGACTCCAGGCCAGGCAGAGGCAGCAGCAGCTGGTGTTAAATGATTTGTGTTAATTAATTTTGTAAAAATCCTTCTTGGGGATGGACTCCCTGAGTCTCTTGGTGCTGGGGGGGAGGGCTGTGCCTGGGCTCTCCTAAAGAGAAGGACTCAAAAAAAAAAAAAAAAGCCTGGAAGGGCACAGCTCTTTCCAAGCAGCACAAGAGCACTCTGAGTTTGTCACCGAGACACACACACCCATGTGGCTGTCCCCAAGAGGTGTCACCAAGCACAGGGAGCACCCTGGCCCCCCTGTAGGAAAGCCCAAGAGCTGCTGTTTGTTAGAGGTGGTTCGTGGTTGGACACTGTGGTCTCAGGGGTCTTTTCTACCCTCAATAATTCTGTGATTTGATGATTCTTAGAATCGGCAACGTTGCCACCACCCTCCCTCCTCAGCAGCAACAGCCTGGCTCAACAGAGTGACCCACAGTCCCCCCTGCACCCCCAGAGGGGATGGAGGGGACCGGAGTGTGTCCCAGAGAGGCAGGGCTGGCCCCTGGCACACAGACAGCACTGGGGGCGGTCACTGTTGGGACAGGGGACAGAGTCGCTCACAGGGGTGGGGACAGAGTATCATCTCACAGGGGGACACACAACAGATGAGACTCAGCCAATCCCCCTCCCTGTCCCTCCCAGTGCTGTTTTGGTCTCACTGGGGGGGGTGGGGGGGGCAAGGACCCTGGTCCAGGGGGGTCAAGCCCCTAAGCCCGGTCTCTGCTCAGCAGCCCTCAGAGCCAGGATGAGGGACAAAGGACACAGAGTGACACACCAGACTCTGCCAAAAAACACGTCCCTAGGAGCAGGGCCAGAGATTCAGGAATAACCAAACCCTCGGGGGGTTAGGGG
>NW_010123277.1:3262-4553 GCF_000699245.1 Pterocles gutturalis
GTCCCTCTCCCCTGCCCTCACCCTCTGTCTCTTCTGCTCGCCCAGGCCAGCCCGAGCCGCTGGTGTTCCACATCCCTCAGGCTTTCTTCGAGGCGCTGCAGCAGCGGATCTCCAGTGGGAGCACCAAGAAGCGGCTGCCCAACTCCACCACCGGTATGAGATGAATGCGCCGGCCCCAGGACACGCTCTGCACCCAGGGGACGGCCGGGCTTAGAGGAAAATCCCACCCAAGAGCTTCCTCCTTCTCTCCTAGTTTCCAGCAGCTTCTTCCCTCGCTGCAGCCAAGCGGGAAATAGGGAACAGGGTGAGCCCAGGGTGGGGGACACAAGCTAGGCAGGACACAAACTAAGGTAAGCAAGGGACAGGCAGGGTCTATGTCAGCTCGCCCCTGAGCCCAGCCTCAGTCCAGTGCAGCAGCAGGCTCAGCGCCTGGCTGTGGGCACCAGCTCTCAGCACTGAGCAGAGCACAAGAGCAGGAATAAATCCGGCTGAGCCTTTGTTCCCGGTCACCCCGAGACCTCTGAGCCTCAGCAGAGGGGAGAGTCCCAGCACTTGCTGCTGGCCTGTGTCCTCACTGCCTTACCCCCACCCCGTTCTGCCTGGGCGTGGAGCGTAGCAAAGCCAGAGTTCAACACAGCCCAGCGGTGCTGCAGGAGAGGGAGCTGCTCATTCAGGCCCAGCTTCAGCTGTGCTCCCTCCTCCCTCAGCCAAGCATCAGCATCATCATCATCAGCAGCATCATCATCGTCAGCATCATCATCATCATCAGCACCAGCAGAGACCAGGCAGCTCTCTGCAGCCCAGGGCCAGTTGAGATCCACTTTAGGAGCAGCTCTGGCTTCACAGAGTGTTAGAAAAGCAAAAAAAGGAAAAAAGAGGGAAAAAAAAGGCAAAAAAAGAAAAAAGAGAAAAAAGGAAAAAAGGGGAGAAAAGAAAGGCAAAAAAAGGAAAAAAGAGAAAAAAGTAAAAAAAAGAAAAGAGAAAAAAAGCAAAAACAGGAAAAATATTTTAAAAAGCAAAAACAGGAAAAAAGGGGAAAAAAGGCAAAACAAGAAAAAAGAGGAAAAAAGGCAAAAAAAGAGGAAAATGGGGGAAAAAAAGGGCAAAAATAGAGGAAAAAGGGGGGGGAAATGCAAAAAAAGGGCTAAGACAAAAAAAAGCGCTTTTTTTCATTTTTTTCTCTTAGCGCTTATTTTCCTAAGAGAAAAAAAAAAGGCAGAAAAGCAGGAAGAAAAGCCCTCCCAAGCCCCCCAGGTTTCCCAGCCCCCCACGTCCTCAGCGCCCTTCTCTC